>NW_027617147.1:0-142770 GCF_964187855.1 Myxine glutinosa
TTTCGCACTTGTGTAGTGTTGAAAAACACTTTTCGCACTTTTGTTGGTGCAGGAAACCACTTTTGCACTTGTATTAGTGTGGAAAAACCACTTTTTGCACTTGTGTCTAGTGTTGAAAAACCACTTTTCGCACTTGTGTTAGTGTTGAAAACCCACTTTTCGCACTTGTGTTAGTGTTGAAAAACCACTTTTCGCACTTGTGTTGGTGCAGGAAACCACTTTTGCACTTGTATTAGTGTGGAAAAAACACTTTTTGCACTTGTGATAGTTTTGAAAAACCACTTTTCGCACTTGTGTTATTGTTGAAAACCACTTTTCGCACTTGTGTTGGTGCAGGAAACCACTTTTGCACTTGTATTAGTGTGGAAAACCACTTTTCGCACTTGTGTTAGTGTTGAAAAACCACTTTTCGCACTTGTGTTAGTGTTGAAAAACCACTTTTCGCACTTGTGTTAGTGTTGAAACCACTTTTCGCACTTGTGTTGGTGCAGGAAACCACTTTTGCACTTGTATTAGTGTGGAAAAAACCACTTTTCACACTTGTGTTCGTGTTGAAAAACCACTTTTCGCACTTGTGTTAGTGTTGAAAAACCACTTTTCGCACTTGTGTTCGTGTTGAAAACCACTTTCCGCACTTGTGTTGGTGCAGGAAACCACTTTTGCACTTGTATTAGTGTGGAAAAAACCACTTTTCACACTTGTGTTAGTGTGGAAAAACCACTTTTCGCACTTGTGTTGGTGTTGAAAAACCACTTTTCGCACTTGTGTTGGTGCAGGAAACCACTTTTGCACTTGTATTAGTGTGGAAAAACCACTTTTCGCAGTTGTGTTAGTGTTGAAAAACCACTTTTCGCACTTGTGTTTGTGTTGAAAAACCACTTTTCGCACTTGTGTTGGTGCAGGAAACCACTTTTGCACTTGTATTAGTGTGGAAAAACACTTTTTGCACTTGTGTTAGTGTTGAAAAACCACTTTTCGCACTTGTGTTGGTGCAGGAAACCCTTTTGCACTTGTATAGTGTGGAAACACCACTTTTCGCACTTGTGTTAGTGTTGAAAAACCACTTTCGCACTTGTGTTAGTGTTGAAAAACCACTTTTCGTATTGGTGTTGATGCAGGAAACCACTTTTCGCACTTGTGTTGGTGCAGGAAACGACTTTTGCACTTGTATTAGTGTGGAAAAACCACTTTTCGCACTTGTGTTAGTGTTGAAAAACCACTTTTCGCACTTGTGTTAGTGTTGAAAAACCACTTTTCGCACTTGTGTTAGTGTTGAAAACCACTTTTCGCACTTGTGTTGGTGCAGGAAACCACTTTTGCACTTGTATTAGTGTGGAAAAACCACTTTTCGCACTTGTGTTAGTGTTGAAAAACCACTTTTCGCACTTGTGTTAGTGTTGAAAAACCACTTTTCGCACTTGTGTTGGTGCAGGAAACCACTTTTGCATTTGTATTAGTGTGGAAAAACCACTTTTCGCACTTGTGTTAGTGTTGAAAAACCATTTTTCGCACTTGTGTTGGTGCAGGAAACCACTTTTGCACTTGTATTAGTGTGGAAAAACCACTTTTCGCACTTGTGTTAGTGTTGAAAAACCACTTTTCGCACTTGTGTTAGTGTTGAAAAACGACTTTTCGCACTTGTGTTGGTGCAGGAAACCACTTTTGCACTTGTATTAGTGTGGAAAAACCACTTTTCGCACTTGTTTTAGTGTTGAAAAACCACTTTTCGCACTTGTGTTAGTGTTGAAAAACCACTTTTCGCACTTGTGTTGGTGCAGGAAACCACTTTTGCACTTGTATTAGTGTGGACAAACCACTTTTCGCACTTGTGTTAGTGTTGAAAAACCACTTTTCGCACTTGTGTTAGTGTTGAAAAACCGCTTTTCGCACTTGTGTTGGTGCAGGAAACCACTTTTGCACTTGTATTAGTGTGGAAAAACCACTTTTCGCACTTGTGTTAGTGTTGAAAAACCACTTTTCGCACTTGTGTTTGTGTTGAAAAACCACTTTTCGCACTTGTGTTGGTGCAGGAAACCACTTTTGCACTTGTATTAGTGTGGAAAAACACTTTTTGCACTTGTGATAGTGTTGAAAAACCACTTTTCGCACTTGTGTTATTGTTGAAAAACCACTTTTCACACTTGTGTTGGTGCAGGAAACCACTTTTGCACTTGTATTAGTGTGGAAAAACCACTTTTCGCAGTTGTGTTAGTGTTGAAAAACCACTTTTCGCACTTGAGTTAGTGTTGAAAAACCACTTTTCGCACTTGTGTTAGTGTTGAAAAACCACTTTTCGCACTTGTGTTGGTGCAGGAAACCACTTTTCGCACTTGTGTTGGTGCAGGAAACCACTTTTGCACTTGTATTAGTGTGGAAAAACCACTTTTCACACTTGTGTTAGTATTGAAAAACCACTTTTCACACTTGTATTAGTATTGAAAAACCACTTTTCGCACTTGTGTTAGTGTTGAAAAACCACTTTTCGCACTTGTGTTGGTGCTGGAAACCACTTTTGCACTTGTATTAGTGTGAAAAACCACTTTTCGCACTTGTGTTAGTGTTGAAAAACCACTTTTCGCACTTGTGTTGGTGCAGGAAACCACTTTTGCACTTGTATTAGTGTGGAAAAACCACTTTTCGCACTTGTGTTAGTGTTGAAAAAACACTTTTCGCACTTGTGTTAGTGTTGAAAAACCACTTTTCGCAGTTGTGTTAGTGTTGAAAAACCACTTTTCGCACTTGTGTTAGTGTTGAAAAACCACTTTTCGCACTTGTGTTAGTGTTGAAAAACCACTTTTCGCACTTGTGTTGGTGCAGGAAACCACTTTTGCACTTGTATTAGTGTGGAAACACCACTTTTCGCACTTGTGTTAGTGTTGAAAAACCACTTTTCGCACTTGTGTTAGTGTTGAAAAACCACTTTTCGTACTTGTGTTGATGCAGGAAACCACTTTTCGCACTTGTGTTGGTGCAGGAACGACTTTTGCACTTGTATTCGTGTGGAAAAACCACTTTTCGCACTTGTGTTAGTGTTGAAAAACCACTTTTCGCACTTGTGTTAGTGTTGAAAAACCACTTTTCGCACTTGTGTTAGTGTTGAAAAACCACTTTTCGCACTTGTGTTGGTGCAGGAAACCACTTTTGCACTTGTATTAGTGTGGAAAAAACACTTTTTGCACTTGTGTTAGTGTTGAAAAACCACTTTTCGCACTTGTGTTAGTGTTGAAAAACCACTTTTCGCACTTGTGTTGGTGCAGGAAACCACTTTTGCACTTGTATTAGTGTGGAAAAAACACTTTTCGCACTTGCGTTAGTGTTGAAAAACCACTTTTCGCACTTGTGTTAGTGTTGAAAAACCACTTTTCGCACTTGTGTTGGTGCAGGAAACCACTTTTGCACTTGTATTAGTGTGGAAAAACCACTTTTCGCACTTGTGTTAGTGTTGAAAAACCACTTTTCGCACTTGTGTTAGTGTTGAAAAACCACTTTTCGCACTTGTGTTGGTGCAGGAAACCACTTTTGCACTTGTATTAGTGTGGAAAAAACACTTTTCGCACTTGCGTTAGTGTTGAAAAACCACTTTTCGCACTTGTGTTAGTGTTGAAAAACCACTTTTCGCACTTGTGTTGGTGCAGGAAACCACTTTTGCACTTGTATTAGTGTGGAAAAACCACTTTTCGCACTTGTGTTAGTGTTGAAAAACCACTTTTCGCACTTGTGTTAGTGTTGAAAAACCACTTTTCGCACTTGTGTTGGTGCAGGAAACCACTTTTGCACTTGTATTAGTGTGGAAACACCACTTTCCGCACTTGTGTTAGTGTTGAAAAACCACTTTTCGCACTTGTGTTAGTGTTGAAAAACCACTTTTCGTACTGGTGTTGATGCAGGAAACCACTTTTCGCACTTGTGTTGGTGCAGGAAACGACTTTTGCACTTGTATTAGTGTGGAAAACCACTTTTCGCACTTGTGTTAGTGTTGAAAAACCACTTTTCGCACTTGTGTTAGTGTTGAAAAACCACTTTTCGCACTTGTGTTAGTGTTGAAAAACCACTTTTCGCACTTGTGTTGGTGCAGGAAACCACTTTTGCACTTGTATTAGTGTGGAAAAACACTTTTTGCACTTGTGTTAGTGTTGAAAAACCACTTTTCGCACTTGTGTTAGTGTTGAAAAACCACTTTTCGCACTTGTGTTGGTGCAGGAAACCACTTTTGCACTTGTATTAGTGTGGAAAAAACACTTTTCGCACTTGTGTTAGTGTTGAAAAACCACTTTTCGCACTTGTGTTAGTGTTGAAAAACCACTTTTCGCACTTGTGTTGGTGCAGGAAACCACTTTTGCACTTGTATTAGTGTGGAAAAACCACTTTTCGCACTTGTGTTAGTGTTGAAAAACCACTTTTTGCACTTGTGTTAGTGTTGAAAAACCACTTTTCGCACTTGTGTTGGTGCAGGAAACCACTTTTGCATTTGTATTAGTGTGGAAAAACCACTTTTCGCACTTGTGTTAGTGTTGAAAAACCATTTTTCGCACTTGTGTTGGTGCAGGAAACCACTTTTGCACTTGTATTAGTGTGGAAAAACCACTTTTCGCACTTGTGTTAGTGTTGAAAAACCACTTTTCGCACTTGTGTTAGTGTTGAAAAACCACTTTTCGCACTTGTGTTGGTGCAGGAAACCACTTTTGCACTTGTATTAGTGTGGAAAAACCACTTTTCGCACTTGTGTTAGTGTTGAAAAACCACTTTTCGCACTTGTGTTGGTGCAGGAAACCACTTTTGCACTTGTATTAGTGTGGAAAAAACACTTTTTGCACTTGTGTTAGTGTTGAAAAACCACTTTTCGCACTTGTGTTGATGCAGGAAACCACTTTTGCACTTGTATTAGTGTGGAAAAACCACTTTTTGCACTTGTATTAGTGTAGAAAAAACACTTTTTGCACTTGTGATAGTGTTGACAAACCACTTTTCGTACTTGTGTTGATGCAGGAAACCACTTTTCGCACTTGTGTTGGTGCAGGAAACCACTTTTGCACTTGTATTAGTGTGGAAAAACCACTTTTCGCACTTGTGCCAGTGTTGAAAAACCACTTTTCGCACTTGTGTTAGTGTTGAAAAACCACTTTTCGCACTTGTGTTGGTGCAGGAAACCACTTTTGCACTTGTATTAGTGTGGAAAAACCACTTTTCGCACTTGTGTTAGTGTTGAAAAACCACTTTTCGCACTTGTGTTAGTGTTGAAAAACCACTTTTCGCACTTGTGTTGGTGCAGGAAACCACTTTTGCACTTGTATTAGTGTGGAAAAAACACTTTTTGCACTTGTGATAGTGTTGAAAACCACTTTTCGCACTTGTGTTAGTGTTGAAAAACCACTTTTCGCACTTTTGTTGGTGCAGGAAACCACTTTTGCACTTGTATTAGTGTGGAAAAACCACTTTTTGCACTTGTGTTAGTGTTGAAAAACCACTTTTCGCACTTGTGTTAGTGTTGAAAACCCACTTTTCGCACTTGTGTTAGTGTTGAAAAACCACTTTTCGCACTTGTGTTGGTGCAGGAAACCACTTTTGCACTTGTATTAGTGTGGAAAAAACACTTTTTGCACTTGTGATAGTTTTGAAAAACCACTTTTCGCACTTGTGTTATTGTTGAAAAACCACTTTTCGCACTTGTGTTGGTGCAGGAAACCACTTTTGCACTTGTATTAGTGTGGAAAAACCACTTTTCGCACTTGTGTTAGTGTTGAAAAACCACTTTTCGCACTTGTGTTAGTGTTGAAAAACCACTTTTCGCACTTGTGTTAGTGTTGAAAACCACTTTTCGCACTTGTGTTGGTGCAGGAAACCACTTTTGCACTTGTATTAGTGTGGAAAAAACCACTTTTCACACTTGTGTTCGTGTTGAAAAACCACTTTTCGCACTTGTGTTAGTGTTGAAAAACCACTTTTCGCACTTGTGTTAGTGTTGAAAAACCACTTTTCGCACTTGTGTTGGTGCAGGAAACCACTTTTGCACTTGTATTAGTGTGGAAAAACCACTTTTCGCACTTGTGTTAGTGTTGAAAAACCACTTTTCGCACTTGTGTTAGTGTTGCAAAACCACTTTTCGCACTTGTGTTGGTGCAGGAAACCACTTTTCGCACTTGTGTTGGTGCAGGAAACCACTTTTGCACTTGTATTAGTGTGGAAAAACCACTTTTCACACTTGTGTTAGTATTGAAAAACCACTTTTCACACTTGTATTAGTATTGAAAAACCACTTTTCGCACTTGTGTTAGTGTTGAAAAACCACTTTTCGCACTTGTGTTGGTGCTGGAAACCACTTTTGCACTTGTATTAGTGTGGAAAAACCACTTTTCGCACTTGTGTTAGTGTTGAAAAACCACTTTTCGCACTTGTGTTGGTGCAGGAAACCACTTTTGCACTTGTATTAGTGTGGAAAAACCACTTTTCGCAGTTGTGTTAGTGTTGAAAAACCACTTTTCGCACTTGAGTTAGTGTTGAAAAACCACTTTTCGCACTTGTGTTAGTGTTGAAAAACCACTTTTCGCACTTGTGTTGGTGCAGGAAACCACTTTTCGCACTTGTGTTGGTGCAGGAAACCACTTTTGCACTTGTATTAGTGTGGAAAAACCACTTTTCACACTTGTGTTAGTATTGAAAAACCACTTTTCACACTTGTATTAGTATTGAAAAACCACTTTTCGCACTTGTGTTAGTGTTGAAAAACCACTTTTCGCACTTGTGTTGGTGCTGGAAACCACTTTTGCACTTGTATTAGTGTGGAAAAACCACTTTTCGCACTTGTGTTAGTGTTGAAAAACCACTTTTCGCACTTGTGTTGGTGCAGGAAACCACTTTTGCACTTGTATTAGTGTGGAAAAACCACTTTTCGCACTTGTGTTAGTGTTGAAAAAACACTTTTCGCACTTGTGTTAGTGTTGAAAAACCACTTTTCGCACTTGTGTTAGTGTTGAAAAACCACTTTTCGCACTTGTGTTGGTGCAGGAAACCACTTTTGCACTTGTATTAGTGTGGAAAAACCACTTTTCGCACTTGTGTTAGTGTTGAAAAACCACTTTTCGCACTTGTGTTAGTGTTGCAAAACCACTTTTCGCACTTGTGTTGGTGCAGGAAACCACTTTTGCACTTGTATTAGTGTGGAAAAACCACTTTTGGCACTTGTGTTAGTGTTGAAAAACCACTTTTCGCACTTGTGTTGGTGCAGGAAACCACTTTTGCACTTGTATTAGTGTGGTAAAACCACTTTTCGCACTTGTGTTAGTGTTGAAAAACCACTTTTCGCACTTGTGTTAGTGTTGAAAAACCACTTTTCGCACTTGTGTTGGTGCAGGAAACCACTTTTGCACTTGTATTAGTGTGGAAAAACCACTTTTTGCACTTGTGTTAGTGTTGAAAAACCACTTTTCGCACTTGTGTTAGTGTTGAAAACCACTTTTCGCACTTGTGTTGGTGCAGGAAACCACTTTTGCACTTGTATTAGTGTGGAAAAAACCACTTTTCACACTTGTGTTCGTGTTGAAAAACCACTTTTCGCACTTGTGTTAGTGTTGAAAAACCACTTTTTGCACTTGTGTTCGTGTTGAAAAACCACTTTCCGCACTTGTGTTGGTGCAGGAAACCACTTTTGCACTTGTATTAGTGTGGAAAAAACCACTTTTCACACTTGTGTTAGTGTGGAAAAACCACTTTTCGCACTTGTGTTGGTGCAGGAAACCACTTTTGCACTTGTATTAGTGTGGAAAAACCACTTTTCGCAGTTGTGTTAGTGTTGAAAAACCACTTTTCGCACTTGTGTTAGTGTTGAAAAACCACTTTTCGCACTTGTGTTAGTGTTGAAAAACCACTTTTCGCACTTGTGTTGGTGCAGGAAACCACTTTTGCACTTGTATTAGTGTGGAAACACCACTTTTCGCACTTGTGTTAGTGTTGAAAAACCACTTTTCGCACTTGTGATAGTGTTGAAAAACCACTTTTCGTACTTGTGTTGATGCAGGAAACCACTTTTCGCACTTGTGTTGGTGCAGGAAACGACTTTTGCACTTGTATTCGTGTGGAAAAACCACTTTTCGCACTTGTGTTAGTGTTGAAAAACCACTTTTCGCACTTGTGTTAGTGTTGAAAAACCACTTTTCGCACTTGTGTTAGTGTTGAAAAACCACTTTTCGCACTTGTGTTGGTGCAGGAAACCACTTTTGCACTTGTATTAGTGTGGAAAAAACACTTTTTGCACTTGTGTTAGTGTTGAAAAACCACTTTTCGCACTTGTGTTAGTGTTGAAAAACCACTTTTCGCACTTGTGTTGGTGCAGGAAACCACTTTTGCACTTGTATTAGTGTGGAAAAAACACTTTTCGCACTTGCGTTAGTGTTGAAAAACCACTTTTCGCACTTGTGTTAGTGTTGAAAAACCACTTTTCGCACTTGTGTTGGTGCAGGAAACCACTTTTGCACTTGTATTAGTGTGGAAACACCACTTTCCGCACTTGTGTTAGTGTTGAAAAACCACTTTTCGCACTTGTGTTAGTGTTGAAAAACCACTTTTCGTACTGGTGTTGATGCAGGAAACCACTTTTCGCACTTGTGTTGGTGCAGGAAACGACTTTTGCACTTGTATTAGTGTGGAAAACCACTTTTCGCACTTGTGTTAGTGTTGAAAAACCACTTTTCGCACTTGTGTTAGTGTTGAAAAACCACTTTTCGCACTTGTGTTAGTGTTGAAAAACCACTTTTCGCACTTGTGTTGGTGCAGGAAACCACTTTTGCACTTGTATTAGTGTGGAAAAACACTTTTTGCACTTGTGTTAGTGTTGAAAAACCACTTTTCGCACTTGTGTTAGTGTTGAAAAACCACTTTTCGCACTTGTGTTGGTGCAGGAAACCACTTTTGCACTTGTATTAGTGTGGAAAAAACACTTTTCGCACTTGTGTTAGTGTTGAAAAACCACTTTTCGCACTTGTGTTAGTGTTGAAAAACCACTTTTCGCACTTGTGTTGGTGCAGGAAACCACTTTTGCACTTGTATTAGTGTGGAAAAACCACTTTTCGCACTTGTGTTAGTGTTGAAAAACCACTTTTTGCACTTGTGTTAGTGTTGAAAAACCACTTTTCGCACTTGTGTTGGTGCAGGAAACCACTTTTGCATTTGTATTAGTGTGGAAAAACCACTTTTCGCACTTGTGTTAGTGTTGAAAAACCATTTTTCGCACTTGTGTTGGTGCAGGAAACCACTTTTGCACTTGTATTAGTGTGGAAAAACCACTTTTCGCACTTGTGTTAGTGTTGAAAAACCACTTTTCGCACTTGTGTTAGTGTTGAAAAACCACTTTTCGCACTTGTGTTGGTGCAGGAAACCACTTTTGCACTTGTATTAGTGTGGAAAAACCACTTTTCGCACTTGTGTTAGTGTTGAAAAACCACTTTTCGCACTTGTGTTGGTGCAGGAAACCACTTTTGCACTTGTATTAGTGTGGAAAAAACACTTTTTGCACTTGTGTTAGTGTTGAAAAACCACTTTTCGCACTTGTGTTGATGCAGGAAACCACTTTTGCACTTGTATTAGTGTGGAAAAACCACTTTTTGCACTTGTATTAGTGTAGAAAAAACACTTTTTGCACTTGTGATAGTGTTGACAAACCACTTTTCGTACTTGTGTTGATGCAGGAAACCACTTTTCGCACTTGTGTTGGTGCAGGAAACCACTTTTGCACTTGTATTAGTGTGGAAAAACCACTTTTCGCACTTGTGCCAGTGTTGAAAAACCACTTTTCGCACTTGTGTTAGTGTTGAAAAACCACTTTTCGCACTTGTGTTGGTGCAGGAAACCACTTTTGCACTTGTATTAGTGTGGAAAAACCACTTTTCGCACTTGTGTTAGTGTTGAAAAACCACTTTTCGCACTTGTGTTAGTGTTGAAAAACCACTTTTCGCACTTGTGTTGGTGCAGGAAACCACTTTTGCACTTGTATTAGTGTGGAAAAAACACTTTTTGCACTTGTGATAGTGTTGAAAACCACTTTTCGCACTTGTGTTAGTGTTGAAAAACCACTTTTCGCACTTTTGTTGGTGCAGGAAACCACTTTTGCACTTGTATTAGTGTGGAAAAACCACTTTTTGCACTTGTGTTAGTGTTGAAAAACCACTTTTCGCACTTGTGTTAGTGTTGAAAACCCACTTTTCGCACTTGTGTTAGTGTTGAAAAACCACTTTTCGCACTTGTGTTGGTGCAGGAAACCACTTTTGCACTTGTATTAGTGTGGAAAAAACACTTTTTGCACTTGTGATAGTTTTGAAAAACCACTTTTCGCACTTGTGTTATTGTTGAAAAACCACTTTTCGCACTTGTGTTGGTGCAGGAAACCACTTTTGCACTTGTATTAGTGTGGAAAAACCACTTTTCGCACTTGTGTTAGTGTTGAAAAACCACTTTTCGCACTTGTGTTAGTGTTGAAAAACCACTTTTCGCACTTGTGTTAGTGTTGAAAACCACTTTTCGCACTTGTGTTGGTGCAGGAAACCACTTTTGCACTTGTATTAGTGTGGAAAAAACCACTTTTCACACTTGTGTTCGTGTTGAAAAACCACTTTTCGCACTTGTGTTAGTGTTGAAAAACCACTTTTCGCACTTGTGTTCGTGTTGAAAAACCACTTTCCGCACTTGTGTTGGTGCAGGAAACCACTTTTGCACTTGTATTAGTGTGGAAAAAACCACTTTTCACACTTGTGTTAGTGTGGAAAAACCACTTTTCGCACTTGTGTTGGTGTTGAAAAACCACTTTTCGCACTTGTGTTGGTGCAGGAAACCACTTTTGCACTTGTATTAGTGTGGAAAAACCACTTTTCGCAGTTGTGTTAGTGTTGAAAAACCACTTTTCGCACTTGTGTTTGTGTTGAAAAACCACTTTTCGCACTTGTGTTGGTGCAGGAAACCACTTTTGCACTTGTATTAGTGTGGAAAAACACTTTTTGCACTTGTGTTAGTGTTGAAAAACCACTTTTCGCACTTGTGTTGGTGCAGGAAACCACTTTTGCACTTGTATTAGTGTGGAAACACCACTTTTCGCACTTGTGTTAGTGTTGAAAAACCACTTTTCGCACTTGTGTTAGTGTTGAAAAACCACTTTTCGTATTGGTGTTGATGCAGGAAACCACTTTTCGCACTTGTGTTGGTGCAGGAAACGACTTTTGCACTTGTATTAGTGTGGAAAAACCACTTTTCGCACTTGTGTTAGTGTTGAAAAACCACTTTTCGCACTTGTGTTAGTGTTGAAAAACCACTTTTCGCACTTGTGTTAGTGTTGAAAAACCACTTTTCGCACTTGTGTTGGTGCAGGAAACCACTTTTGCACTTGTATTAGTGTGGAAAAACCACTTTTCGCACTTGTGTTAGTGTTGAAAAACCACTTTTCGCACTTGTGTTAGTGTTGAAAAACCACTTTTCGCACTTGTGTTGGTGCAGGAAACCACTTTTGCATTTGTATTAGTGTGGAAAAACCACTTTTCGCACTTGTGTTAGTGTTGAAAAACCATTTTTCGCACTTGTGTTGGTGCAGGAAACCACTTTTGCACTTGTATTAGTGTGGAAAAACCACTTTTCGCACTTGTGTTAGTGTTGAAAAACCACTTTTCGCACTTGTGTTAGTGTTGAAAAACGACTTTTCGCACTTGTGTTGGTGCAGGAAACCACTTTTGCACTTGTATTAGTGTGGAAAAACCACTTTTCGCACTTGTTTTAGTGTTGAAAAACCACTTTTCGCACTTGTGTTAGTGTTGAAAAACCACTTTTCGCACTTGTGTTGGTGCAGGAAACCACTTTTGCACTTGTATTAGTGTGGACAAACCACTTTTCGCACTTGTGTTAGTGTTGAAAAACCACTTTTCGCACTTGTGTTAGTGTTGAAAAACCGCTTTTCGCACTTGTGTTGGTGCAGGAAACCACTTTTGCACTTGTATTAGTGTGGAAAAACCACTTTTCGCACTTGTGTTAGTGTTGAAAAACCACTTTTCGCACTTGTGTTTGTGTTGAAAAACCACTTTTCGCACTTGTGTTGGTGCAGGAAACCACTTTTGCACTTGTATTAGTGTGGAAAAACACTTTTTGCACTTGTGATAGTGTTGAAAAACCACTTTTCGCACTTGTGTTATTGTTGAAAAACCACTTTTCACACTTGTGTTGGTGCAGGAAACCACTTTTGCACTTGTATTAGTGTGGAAAAACCACTTTTCGCAGTTGTGTTAGTGTTGAAAAACCACTTTTCGCACTTGAGTTAGTGTTGAAAAACCACTTTTCGCACTTGTGTTAGTGTTGAAAAACCACTTTTCGCACTTGTGTTGGTGCAGGAAACCACTTTTCGCACTTGTGTTGGTGCAGGAAACCACTTTTGCACTTGTATTAGTGTGGAAAAACCACTTTTCACACTTGTGTTAGTATTGAAAAACCACTTTTCACACTTGTATTAGTATTGAAAAACCACTTTTCGCACTTGTGTTAGTGTTGAAAAACCACTTTTCGCACTTGTGTTGGTGCTGGAAACCACTTTTGCACTTGTATTAGTGTGGAAAAACCACTTTTCGCACTTGTGTTAGTGTTGAAAAACCACTTTTCGCACTTGTGTTGGTGCAGGAAACCACTTTTGCACTTGTATTAGTGTGGAAAAACCACTTTTCGCACTTGTGTTAGTGTTGAAAAAACACTTTTCGCACTTGTGTTAGTGTTGAAAAACCACTTTTCGCAGTTGTGTTAGTGTTGAAAAACCACTTTTCGCACTTGTGTTAGTGTTGAAAAACCACTTTTCGCACTTGTGTTAGTGTTGAAAAACCACTTTTCGCACTTGTGTTGGTGCAGGAAACCACTTTTGCACTTGTATTAGTGTGGAAACACCACTTTTCGCACTTGTGTTAGTGTTGAAAAACCACTTTTCGCACTTGTGTTAGTGTTGAAAAACCACTTTTCGTACTTGTGTTGATGCAGGAAACCACTTTTCGCACTTGTGTTGGTGCAGGAAACGACTTTTGCACTTGTATTCGTGTGGAAAAACCACTTTTCGCACTTGTGTTAGTGTTGAAAAACCACTTTTCGCACTTGTGTTAGTGTTGAAAAACCACTTTTCGCACTTGTGTTAGTGTTGAAAAACCACTTTTCGCACTTGTGTTGGTGCAGGAAACCACTTTTGCACTTGTATTAGTGTGGAAAAAACACTTTTTGCACTTGTGTTAGTGTTGAAAAACCACTTTTCGCACTTGTGTTAGTGTTGAAAAACCACTTTTCGCACTTGTGTTGGTGCAGGAAACCACTTTTGCACTTGTATTAGTGTGGAAAAAACACTTTTCGCACTTGCGTTAGTGTTGAAAAACCACTTTTCGCACTTGTGTTAGTGTTGAAAAACCACTTTTCGCACTTGTGTTGGTGCAGGAAACCACTTTTGCACTTGTATTAGTGTGGAAAAACCACTTTTCGCACTTGTGTTAGTGTTGAAAAACCACTTTTCGCACTTGTGTTAGTGTTGAAAAACCACTTTTCGCACTTGTGTTGGTGCAGGAAACCACTTTTGCACTTGTATTAGTGTGGAAACACCACTTTCCGCACTTGTGTTAGTGTTGAAAAACCACTTTTCGCACTTGTGTTAGTGTTGAAAAACCACTTTTCGTACTGGTGTTGATGCAGGAAACCACTTTTCGCACTTGTGTTGGTGCAGGAAACGACTTTTGCACTTGTATTAGTGTGGAAAACCACTTTTCGCACTTGTGTTAGTGTTGAAAAACCACTTT
Organism: Myxine glutinosa; assembly: GCF_964187855.1. Classification (NCBI taxonomy): domain Eukaryota; kingdom Metazoa; phylum Chordata; class Myxini; order Myxiniformes; family Myxinidae; genus Myxine; species Myxine glutinosa. The sequence continues at coordinate 13,782 of NW_027617147.1, forward strand.
TCGCACTTGTGTTAGTGTTGAAAAACCACTTTTCGCACTTGTGTTAGTGTTGAAAAACCACTTTTCGCACTTGTGTTGGTGCAGGAAACCACTTTTGCACTTGTATTAGTGTGGAAAAACACTTTTTGCACTTGTGTTAGTGTTGAAAAACCACTTTTCGCACTTGTGTTAGTGTTGAAAAACCACTTTTCGCACTTGTGTTGGTGCAGGAAACCACTTTTGCACTTGTATTAGTGTGGAAAAAACACTTTTCGCACTTGTGTTAGTGTTGAAAAACCACTTTTCGCACTTGTGTTAGTGTTGAAAAACCACTTTTCGCACTTGTGTTGGTGCAGGAAACCACTTTTGCACTTGTATTAGTGTGGAAAAACCACTTTTCGCACTTGTGTTAGTGTTGAAAAACCACTTTTTGCACTTGTGTTAGTGTTGAAAAACCACTTTTCGCACTTGTGTTGGTGCAGGAAACCACTTTTGCATTTGTATTAGTGTGGAAAAACCACTTTTCGCACTTGTGTTAGTGTTGAAAAACCATTTTTCGCACTTGTGTTGGTGCAGGAAACCACTTTTGCACTTGTATTAGTGTGGAAAAACCACTTTTCGCACTTGTGTTAGTGTTGAAAAACCACTTTTCGCACTTGTGTTAGTGTTGAAAAACCACTTTTCGCACTTGTGTTGGTGCAGGAAACCACTTTTGCACTTGTATTAGTGTGGAAAAACCACTTTTCGCACTTGTGTTAGTGTTGAAAAACCACTTTTCGCACTTGTGTTGGTGCAGGAAACCACTTTTGCACTTGTATTAGTGTGGAAAAAACACTTTTTGCACTTGTGTTAGTGTTGAAAAACCACTTTTCGCACTTGTGTTGATGCAGGAAACCACTTTTGCACTTGTATTAGTGTGGAAAAACCACTTTTTGCACTTGTATTAGTGTAGAAAAAACACTTTTTGCACTTGTGATAGTGTTGACAAACCACTTTTCGTACTTGTGTTGATGCAGGAAACCACTTTTCGCACTTGTGTTGGTGCAGGAAACCACTTTTGCACTTGTATTAGTGTGGAAAAACCACTTTTCGCACTTGTGCCAGTGTTGAAAAACCACTTTTCGCACTTGTGTTAGTGTTGAAAAACCACTTTTCGCACTTGTGTTGGTGCAGGAAACCACTTTTGCACTTGTATTAGTGTGGAAAAACCACTTTTCGCACTTGTGTTAGTGTTGAAAAACCACTTTTCGCACTTGTGTTAGTGTTGAAAAACCACTTTTCGCACTTGTGTTGGTGCAGGAAACCACTTTTGCACTTGTATTAGTGTGGAAAAAACACTTTTTGCACTTGTGATAGTGTTGAAAACCACTTTTCGCACTTGTGTTAGTGTTGAAAAACCACTTTTCGCACTTTTGTTGGTGCAGGAAACCACTTTTGCACTTGTATTAGTGTGGAAAAACCACTTTTTGCACTTGTGTTAGTGTTGAAAAACCACTTTTCGCACTTGTGTTAGTGTTGAAAACCCACTTTTCGCACTTGTGTTAGTGTTGAAAAACCACTTTTCGCACTTGTGTTGGTGCAGGAAACCACTTTTGCACTTGTATTAGTGTGGAAAAAACACTTTTTGCACTTGTGATAGTTTTGAAAAACCACTTTTCGCACTTGTGTTATTGTTGAAAAACCACTTTTCGCAGTTGTGTTGGTGCAGGAAACCACTTTTGCACTTGTATTAGTGTGGAAAAACCACTTTTCGCACTTGTGTTAGTGTTGAAAAACCACTTTTCGCACTTGTGTTAGTGTTGAAAAACCACTTTTCGCACTTGTGTTAGTGTTGAAAACCACTTTTCGCACTTGTGTTGGTGCAGGAAACCACTTTTGCACTTGTATTAGTGTGGAAAAAACCACTTTTCACACTTGTGTTCGTGTTGAAAAACCACTTTTCGCACTTGTGTTAGTGTTGAAAAACCACTTTTCGCACTTGTGTTCGTGTTGAAAAACCACTTTCCGCACTTGTGTTGGTGCAGGAAACCACTTTTGCACTTGTATTAGTGTGGAAAAAACCACTTTTCACACTTGTGTTAGTGTGGAAAAACCACTTTTCGCACTTGTGTTGGTGTTGAAAAACCACTTTTCGCACTTGTGTTGGTGCAGGAAACCACTTTTGCACTTGTATTAGTGTGGAAAAACCACTTTTCGCAGTTGTGTTAGTGTTGAAAAACCACTTTTCGCACTTGTGTTTGTGTTGAAAAACCACTTTTCGCACTTGTGTTGGTGCAGGAAACCACTTTTGCACTTGTATTAGTGTGGAAAAACACTTTTTGCACTTGTGTTAGTGTTGAAAAACCACTTTTCGCACTTGTGTTGGTGCAGGAAACCACTTTTGCACTTGTATTAGTGTGGAAACACCACTTTTCGCACTTGTGTTAGTGTTGAAAAACCACTTTTCGCACTTGTGTTAGTGTTGAAAAACCACTTTTCGTATTGGTGTTGATGCAGGAAACCACTTTTCGCACTTGTGTTGGTGCAGGAAACGACTTTTGCACTTGTATTAGTGTGGAAAAACCACTTTTCGCACTTGTGTTAGTGTTGAAAAACCACTTTTCGCACTTGTGTTAGTGTTGAAAAACCACTTTTCGCACTTGTGTTAGTGTTGAAAAACCACTTTTCGCACTTGTGTTGGTGCAGGAAACCACTTTTGCACTTGTATTAGTGTGGAAAAACCACTTTTCGCACTTGTGTTAGTGTTGAAAAACCACTTTTCGCACTTGTGTTAGTGTTGAAAAACCACTTTTCGCACTTGTGTTGGTGCAGGAAACCACTTTTGCATTTGTATTAGTGTGGAAAAACCACTTTTCGCACTTGTGTTAGTGTTGAAAAACCATTTTTCGCACTTGTGTTGGTGCAGGAAACCACTTTTGCACTTGTATTAGTGTGGAAAAACCACTTTTCGCACTTGTGTTAGTGTTGAAAAACCACTTTTCGCACTTGTGTTAGTGTTGAAAAACGACTTTTCGCACTTGTGTTGGTGCAGGAAACCACTTTTGCACTTGTATTAGTGTGGAAAAACCACTTTTCGCACTTGTTTTAGTGTTGAAAAACCACTTTTCGCACTTGTGTTAGTGTTGAAAAACCACTTTTCGCACTTGTGTTGGTGCAGGAAACCACTTTTGCACTTGTATTAGTGTGGACAAACCACTTTTCGCACTTGTGTTAGTGTTGAAAAACCACTTTTCGCACTTGTGTTAGTGTTGAAAAACTGCTTTTCGCACTTGTGTTGGTGCAGGAAACCACTTTTGCACTTGTATTAGTGTGGAAAAACCACTTTTCGCACTTGTGTTAGTGTTGAAAAACCACTTTTCGCACTTGTGTTTGTGTTGAAAAACCACTTTTCGCACTTGTGTTGGTGCAGGAAACCACTTTTGCACTTGTATTAGTGTGGAAAAACACTTTTTGCACTTGTGATAGTGTTGAAAAACCACTTTTCGCACTTGTGTTATTGTTGAAAAACCACTTTTCACACTTGTGTTGGTGCAGGAAACCACTTTTGCACTTGTATTAGTGTGGAAAAACCACTTTTCGCAGTTGTGTTAGTGTTGAAAAACCACTTTTCGCACTTGAGTTAGTGTTGAAAAACCACTTTTCGCACTTGTGTTAGTGTTGAAAAACCACTTTTCGCACTTGTGTTGGTGCAGGAAACCACTTTTCGCACTTGTGTTGGTGCAGGAAACCACTTTTGCACTTGTATTAGTGTGGAAAAACCACTTTTCACACTTGTGTTAGTATTGAAAAACCACTTTTCACACTTGTATTAGTATTGAAAAACCACTTTTCGCACTTGTGTTAGTGTTGAAAAACCACTTTTCGCACTTGTGTTGGTGCTGGAAACCACTTTTGCACTTGTATTAGTGTGGAAAAACCACTTTTCGCACTTGTGTTAGTGTTGAAAAACCACTTTTCGCACTTGTGTTGGTGCAGGAAACCACTTTTGCACTTGTATTAGTGTGGAAAAACCACTTTTCGCACTTGTGTTAGTGTTGAAAAAACACTTTTCGCACTTGTGTTAGTGTTGAAAAACCACTTTTCGCACTTGTGTTGGTGCAGGAAACCACTTTTGCACTTGTATTAGTGTGGAAAAACCACTTTTCGCACTTGTGTTAGTGTTGAAAAACCACTTTTTGCACTTGTGTTAGTGTTGAAAAACCACTTTTCGCACTTGTGTTGGTGCAGGAAACCACTTTTGCATTTGTATTAGTGTGGAAAAACCACTTTTCGAACTTGTGTTAGTGTTGAAAAACCATTTTTCGCACTTGTGTTGGTGCAGGAAACCACTTTTGCACTTGTATTAGTGTGGAAAAACCACTTTTCGCACTTGTGTTAGTGTTGAAAAACCACTTTTCGCACTTGTGTTAGTGTTGAAAAACCACTTTTCGCACTTGTGTTGGTGCAGGAAACCACTTTTGCACTTGTATTAGTGTGGAAAAACCACTTTTCGCACTTGTGTTAGTGTTGAAAAACCACTTTTCGCACTTGTGTTGGTGCAGGAAACCACTTTTGCACTTGTATTAGTGTGGAAAAAACACTTTTTGCACTTGTGTTAGTGTTGAAAAACCACTTTTCGCACTTGTGTTGATGCAGGAAACCACTTTTGCACTTGTATTAGTGTGGAAAAACCACTTTTTGCACTTGTATTAGTGTAGAAAAAACACTTTTTGCACTTGTGATAGTGTTGACAAACCACTTTTCGTACTTGTGTTGATGCAGGAAACCACTTTTCGCACTTGTGTTGGTGCAGGAAACCACTTTTGCACTTGTATTAGTGTGGAAAAACCACTTTTCGCACTTGTGCCAGTGTTGAAAAACCACTTTTCGCACTTGTGTTAGTGTTGAAAAACCACTTTTCGCACTTGTGTTGGTGCAGGAAACCACTTTTGCACTTGTATTAGTGTGGAAAAACCACTTTTCGCACTTGTGTTAGTGTTGAAAAACCACTTTTCGCACTTGTGTTAGTGTTGAAAAACCACTTTTCGCACTTGTGTTGGTGCAGGAAACCACTTTTGCACTTGTATTAGTGTGGAAAAAACACTTTTTGCACTTGTGATAGTGTTGAAAACCACTTTTCGCACTTGTGTTAGTGTTGAAAAACCACTTTTCGCACTTTTGTTGGTGCAGGAAACCACTTTTGCACTTGTATTAGTGTGGAAAAACCACTTTTTGCACTTGTGTTAGTGTTGAAAAACCACTTTTCGCACTTGTGTTAGTGTTGAAAACCCACTTTTCGCACTTGTGTTAGTGTTGAAAAACCACTTTTCGCACTTGTGTTGGTGCAGGAAACCACTTTTGCACTTGTATTAGTGTGGAAAAAACACTTTTTGCACTTGTGATAGTTTTGAAAAAGCACTTTTCGCACTTGTGTTATTGTTGAAAAACCACTTTTCGCACTTGTGTTGGTGCAGGAAACCACTTTTGCACTTGTATTAGTGTGGAAAAACCACTTTTCGCACTTGTGTTAGTGTTGAAAAACCACTTTTCGCACTTGTGTTAGTGTTGAAAAACCACTTTTCGCACTTGTGTTAGTGTTGAAAACCACTTTTCGCACTTGTGTTGGTGCAGGAAACCACTTTTGCACTTGTATTAGTGTGGAAAAAACCACTTTTCACACTTGTGTTCGTGTTGAAAAACCACTTTTCGCACTTGTGTTAGTGTTGAAAAACCACTTTTCGCACTTGTGTTCGTGTTGAAAAACCACTTTCCGCACTTGTGTTGGTGCAGGAAACCACTTTTGCACTTGTATTAGTGTGGAAAAAACCACTTTTCACACTTGTGTTAGTGTGGAAAAACCACTTTTCGCACTTGTGTTGGTGTTGAAAAACCACTTTTCGCACTTGTGTTGGTGCAGGAAACCACTTTTGCACTTGTATTAGTGTGGAAAAACCACTTTTCGCAGTTGTGTTAGTGTTGAAAAACCACTTTTCGCACTTGTGTTTGTGTTGAAAAACCACTTTTCGCACTTGTGTTGGTGCAGGAAACCACTTTTGCACTTGTATTAGTGTGGAAAAACACTTTTTGCACTTGTGTTAGTGTTGAAAAACCACTTTTCGCACTTGTGTTGGTGCAGGAAACCACTTTTGCACTTGTATTAGTGTGGAAACACCACTTTTCGCACTTGTGTTAGTGTTGAAAAACCACTTTTCGCACTTGTGTTAGTGTTGAAAAACCACTTTTCGTATTGGTGTTGATGCAGGAAACCACTTTTCGCACTTGTGTTGGTGCAGGAAACGACTTTTGCACTTGTATTAGTGTGGAAAAACCACTTTTCGCACTTGTGTTAGTGTTGAAAAACCACTTTTCGCACTTGTGTTAGTGTTGAAAAACCACTTTTCGCACTTGTGTTAGTGTTGAAAAACCACTTTTCGCACTTGTGTTGGTGCAGGAAACCACTTTTGCACTTGTATTAGTGTGGAAAAACCACTTTTCGCACTTGTGTTAGTGTTGAAAAACCACTTTTCGCACTTGTGTTAGTGTTGAAAAACCACTTTTCGCACTTGTGTTGGTGCAGGAAACCACTTTTGCATTTGTATTAGTGTGGAAAAACCACTTTTCGCACTTGTGTTAGTGTTGAAAAACCATTTTTCGCACTTGTGTTGGTGCAGGAAACCACTTTTGCACTTGTATTAGTGTGGAAAAACCACTTTTCGCACTTGTGTTAGTGTTGAAAAACCACTTTTCGCACTTGTGTTAGTGTTGAAAAACGACTTTTCGCACTTGTGTTGGTGCAGGAAACCACTTTTGCACTTGTATTAGTGTGGAAAAACCACTTTTCGCACTTGTTTTAGTGTTGAAAAACCACTTTTCGCACTTGTGTTAGTGTTGAAAAACCACTTTTCGCACTTGTGTTGGTGCAGGAAACCACTTTTGCACTTGTATTAGTGTGGACAAACCACTTTTCGCACTTGTGTTAGTGTTGAAAAACCACTTTTCGCACTTGTGTTAGTGTTGAAAAACCGCTTTTCGCACTTGTGTTGGTGCAGGAAACCACTTTTGCACTTGTATTAGTGTGGAAAAACCACTTTTCGCACTTGTGTTAGTGTTGAAAAACCACTTTTCGCACTTGTGTTTGTGTTGAAAAACCACTTTTCGCACTTGTGTTGGTGCAGGAAACAACTTTTGCACTTGTATTAGTGTGGAAAAACACTTTTTGCACTTGTGATAGTGTTGAAAAACCACTTTTCGCACTTGTGTTATTGTTGAAAAACCACTTTTCACACTTGTGTTGGTGCAGGAAACCACTTTTGCACTTGTATTAGTGTGGAAAAACCACTTTTCGCAGTTGTGTTAGTGTTGAAAAACCACTTTTCGCACTTGAGTTAGTGTTGAAAAACCACTTTTCGCACTTGTGTTAGTGTTGAAAAACCACTTTTCGCACTTGTGTTGGTGCAGGAAACCACTTTTCGCACTTGTGTTGGTGCAGGAAACCACTTTTGCACTTGTATTAGTGTGGAAAAACCACTTTTCACACTTGTGTTAGTATTGAAAAACCACTTTTCACACTTGTATTAGTATTGAAAAACCACTTTTCGCACTTGTGTTAGTGTTGAAAAACCACTTTTCGCACTTGTGTTGGTGCTGGAAACCACTTTTGCACTTGTATTAGTGTGGAAAAACCACTTTTCGCACTTGTGTTAGTGTTGAAAAACCACTTTTCGCACTTGTGTTGGTGCAGGAAACCACTTTTGCACTTGTATTAGTGTGGAAAAACCACTTTTCGCACTTGTGTTAGTGTTGAAAAAACACTTTTCGCACTTGTGTTAGTGTTGAAAAACCACTTTTCGCACTTGTGTTAGTGTTGAAAAACCACTTTTCGCACTTGTGTTGGTGCAGGAAACCACTTTTGCACTTGTATTAGTGTGGAAAAACCACTTTTCGCACTTGTGTTAGTGTTGAAAAACCACTTTTCGCACTTGTGTTAGTGTTGAAAAACCACTTTTCGCACTTGTGTTGGTGCAGGAAACCACTTTTGCACTTGTATTAGTGTGGAAAAACCACTTTTGGCACTTGTGTTAGTGTTGAAAAACCACTTTTCGCACTTGTGTTGGTGCAGGAAACCACTTTTGCACTTGTATTAGTGTGGAAAAACCACTTTTCGCACTTGTGTTAGTGTTGAAAAACCACTTTTCGCACTTGTGTTAGTGTTGAAAAACCACTTTTCGCACTTGTGTTGGTGCAGGAAACCACTTTTGCACTTGTATTAGTGTGGAAAAACCACTTTTTGCACTTGTGTTAGTGTTGAAAAACCACTTTTCGCACTTGTGTTAGTGTTGAAAACCACTTTTCGCACTTGTGTTGGTGCAGGAAACCACTTTTGCACTTGTATTAGTGTGGAAAAAACCACTTTTCACACTTGTGTTCGTGTTGAAAAACCACTTTTCGCACTTGTGTTAGTGTTGAAAAACCACTTTTTGCACTTGTGTTCATGTTGAAAAACCACTTTCCGCACTTGTGTTGGTGCAGGAAACCACTTTTGCACTTGTATTAGTGTGGAAAAAACCACTTTTCACACTTGTGTTAGTGTGGAAAAACCACTTTTCGCACTTGTGTTGGTGCAGGAAACCACTTTTGCACTTGTATTAGTGTGGAAAAACCACTTTTCGCAGTTGTGTTAGTGTTGAAAAACCACTTTTCGCACTTGTGTTAGTGTTGAAAAACCACTTTTCGCACTTGTGTTAGTGTTGAAAAACCACTTTTCGCACTTGTGTTGGTGCAGGAAACCACTTTTGCACTTGTATTAGTGTGGAAAAACCACTTTTCGCACTTGTGTTAGTGTTGAAAAACCACTTTTCGCACTTGTGTTAGTGTTGAAAAACCACTTTTCGCACTTGTGTTAGTGTTGAAAAACCACTTTTCGCACTTGTGTTGGTGCAGGAAACCACTTTTGCACTTGTATTAGTGTGGAAAAAACACTTTTTGCACTTGTGTTAGTGTTGAAAAACCACTTTTCGCACTTGTGTTAGTGTTGAAAAACCACTTTTCGCACTTGTGTTGGTGCAGGAAACCACTTTTGCACTTGTATTAGTGTGGAAAAAACACTTTTCGCACTTGCGTTAGTGTTGAAAAACCACTTTTCGCACTTGTGTTAGTGTTGAAAAACCACTTTTCGCACTTGTGTTGGTGCAGGAAACCACTTTTGCACTTGTATTAGTGTGGAAAAACCACTTTTCGCACTTGTGTTAGTGTTGAAAAACCACTTTTCGCACTTGTGTTAGTGTTGAAAACCCACTTTTCGCACTTGTGTTGGTGCAGGAAACCACTTTTGCACTTGTATTAGTGTGGAAAAACCACTTTTTGCACTTGTATTTGTGTAGAAAAAACACTTTTTGCACTTGTGATAGTGTTGAAAAACCACTTTTCGTACTTGTGTTGATGCAGGAAACCACTTTTCGCACTTGTGTTGGTGCAGGAAACCACTTTTGCACTTGTATTAGTGTGGAAAAACCACTTTTCGCACTTGTGCCAATGTTGAAAAACCACTTTTCGCACTTGTGCTAGTGTTGAAAAACCACTTTTCGCACTTGTGTTGTTGCAGGAAACCACTTTTGCACTTGTATTAGTGTGGAAAAACCACTTTTCGCACTTGTGTTAGTGTTGAAAAACCACTTTTCGCACTTGTGTTAGTGTTGAAAAACCACTTTTCGCACTTGTGTTGGTGCAGGAAACCACTTTTGCACTTGTATTAGTGTGGCAAAAACACTTTTTGCACTTGTGATAGTGTTGAAAACCACATTTCGCACTTGTGTTAGTGTTGAAAAACCACTTTTCGCACTTTTGTTGGTGCAGGAAACCACTTTTGCACTTGTATTAGTGTGGAAAAACCACTTTTTGCACTTGTGTTAGTGTTGAAAAACCACTTTTCGCACTTGTGTTAGTGTTGAAAACCCACTTTTCGCACTTGTGTTAGTGTTGAAAAACCACTTTTCGCACTTGTGTTGGTGCAGGAAACCACTTTTGCACTTGTATTAGTGTGGAAAAAACACTTTTTGCACTTGTGATAGTTTTGAAAAACCACTTTTCGCACTTGTGTTATTGTTGAAAAACCACTTTTCGCACTTGTGTTGGTGCAGGAAACCACTTTTGCACTTGTATTAGTGTGGAAAAACCACTTTTCGCACTTGTGTTAGTGTTGAAAAACCACTTTTCGCACTTGTGTTAGTGTTGAAAAACCACTTTTCGCACTTGTGTTAGTGTTGAAAACCACTTTTCGCACTTGTGTTGGTGCAGGAAACCACTTTTGCACTTGTATTAGTGTGGAAAAAACCACTTTTCACACTTGTGTTCGTGTTGAAAAACCACTTTTCGCACTTGTGTTAGTGTTGAAAAACCACTTTTCGCACTTGTGTTCGTGTTGAAAAACCACTTTCCGCACTTGTGTTGGTGCAGGAAACCACTTTTGCACTTGTATTAGTGTGGAAAAAACCACTTTTCACACTTGTGTTAGTGTGGAAAAACCACTTTTCGCACTTGTGTTAGTGTTGAAAAACCACTTTTCGCACTTGTGTTGGTGCAGGAAACCACTTTTGCACTTGTATTAGTGTGGAAAAACCACTTTTCGCAGTTGTGTTAGTGTTGAAAAACCACTTTTCGCACTTGTGTTAGTGTTGAAAAACCACTTTTCGCACTTGTGTTAGTGTTGAAAAACCACTTTTCGCACTTGTGTTGGTGCAGGAAACCACTTTTGCACTTGTATTAGTGTGGAAACACCACTTTTCGCACTTGTGTTAGTGTTGAAAAACCACTTTTCGCACTTGTGTTAGTGTTGAAAAACCACTTTTCGTACTGGTGTTGATGCAGGAAACCACTTTTCGCACTTGTGTTGGTGCAGGAAACGACTTTTGCACTTGTATTAGTGTGGAAAAACCACTTTTCGCACTTGTGTTAGTGTTGAAAAACCACTTTTCGCACTTGTGTTAGTGTTGAAAAACCACTTTTCGCACTTGTGTTAGTGTTGAAAAACCACTTTTCGCACTTGTGTTGGTGCAGGAAACCACTTTTGCACTTGCATTAGTGTGGAAAAAACACTTTTTGCACTTGTGTTAGTGTTGAAAAACCACTTTTCGCACTTGTGTTAGTGTTGAAAAACCACTTTTCGCACTTGTGTTGGTGCAGGAAACCACTTTTGCACTTGTATTAGTGTGGAAAAACCACTTTTCGCAGTTGTGTTAGTGTTGAAAAACCACTTTTCGCACTTGTGTTAGTGTTGAAAAACCACTTTTCGCACTTGTGTTAGTGTTGAAAAACCACTTTCGCACTTGTGTTGGTGCAGGAAACCACTTTTGCACTTGTATTAGTGTGGAAACACCACTTTTCGCACTTGTGTTAGTGTTGAAAAACCACTTTTCGCACTTGTGTTAGTGTTGAAAAACCACTTTTCGTACTTGTGTTGATGCAGGAAACCACTTTTCGCACTTGTGTTGGTGCAGGAAACGACTTTTGCACTTGTATTAGTGTGGAAAAACCACTTTTCGCACTTGTGTTAGTGTTGAAAAACCACTTTTCGCACTTGTGTTAGTGTTGAAAAACCACTTTTCGCACTTGTGTTAGTGTTGAAAAACCACTTTTCGCACTTGTGTTGGTGCAGGAAACCACTTTTGCACTTGTATTAGTGTGGAAAAAACACTTTTTGCACTTGTGTTAGTGTTGAAAAACCACTTTTCGCACTTGTGTTAGTGTTGAAAAACCACTTTTCGCACTTGTGTTGGTGCAGGAAACCACTTTTGCACTTGTATTAGTGTGGAAAAAACACTTTTCGCACTTGCGTTAGTGTTGAAAAACCACTTTTCGCACTTGTGTTAGTGTTGAAAAACCACTTTTCGCACTTGTGTTGGTGCAGGAAACCACTTTTGCACTTGTATTAGTGTGGAAAAACCACTTTTCGCACTTGTGTTAGTGTTGAAAAACCACTTTTCGCACTTGTGTTAGTGTTGAAAACCCACTTTTCGCACTTGTGTTGGTGCAGGAAACCACTTTTGCACTTGTATTAGTGTGGAAAAACCACTTTTTGCACTTGTATTAGTGTAGAAAAAACACTTTTTGCACTTGTGATAGTGTTGAAAAACCACTTTTCGTACTTGTGTTGATGCAGGAAACCACTTTTCGCACTTGTGTTGGTGCAGGAAACCACTTTTGCACTTGTATTAGTGTGGAAAAACCACTTTTCGCACTTGTGCCAGTGTTGAAAAACCACTTTTCGCACTTGTGTTAGTGTTGAAAAACCACTTTTCGCACTTGTGTTGGTGCAGGAAACCACTTTTGCACTTGTATTAGTGTGGAAAAACCACTTTTCGCACTTGTGTTAGTGTTGAAAAACCACTTTTCGCACTTGTGTTGGTGCAGGAAACCACTTTTGCACTTGTATTAGTGTGGAAAAAACACTTTTTGCACTTGTGATAGTGTTGAAAACCACATTTCGCACTTGTGTTAGTGTTGAAAAACCACTTTTCGCACTTTTGTTGGTGCAGGAAACCACTTTTGCACTTGTATTAGTGTGGAAAAACCACTTTTTGCACTTGTGTTAGTGTTGAAAAACCACTTTTCGCACTTGTGTTAGTGTTGAAAACCCACTTTTCGCACTTGTGTTAGTGTTGAAAAACCACTTTTCGAACTTGTGTTGGTGCAGGAAACCACTTTTGCACTTGTATTAGTGTGGAAAAAACACTTTTTGCACTTGTGATAGTTTTGAAAAACCACTTTTCGCACTTGTGTTATTGTTGAAAAACCATTTTTCGCACTTGTGTTGGTGCAGGAAACCACTTTTGCACTTGTATTAGTGTGGAAAAACCACTTTTCGCACTTGTGTTAGTGTTGAAAAACCACTTTTCGCACTTGTGTTAGTGTTGAAAAACCACTTTTCGCACTTGTGTTAGTGTTGAAAACCACTTTTCGCACTTGTGTTGGTGCAGGAAACCACTTTTGCACTTGTATTAGTGTGAAAAAAACCACTTTTCACACTTGTGTTCGTGTTGAAAAACCACTTTTCGCACTTGTGTTAGTGTTGAAAAACCACTTTTCGCACTTGTGTTCGTGTTGAAAAACCACTTTCCGCACTTGTGTTGGTGCAGGAAACCACTTTTGCACTTGTATTCGTGTGGAAAAAACCACTTTTCACACTTGTGTTAGTGTGGAAAAACCACTTTTCGCACTTGTGTTAGTGTTGAAAAACCACTTTTCGCACTTGTGTTGGTGCAGGAAACCACTTTTGCACTTGTATTAGTGTGGAAAAACCACTTTTCGCAGTTGTGTTAGTGTTGAAAAACCACTTTTCGCACTTGTGTTAGTGTTGAAAAACCACTTTTCGCACTTGTGTTAGTGTTGAAAAACCACTTTTCGCACTTGTGTTGGTGCAGGAAACCACTTTTGCTCTTGTATTAGTGTGGAAACACCACTTTTCGCACTTGTGTTAGTGTTGAAAAACCACTTTTCGCACTTGTGTTGGTGTTGAAAAACCACTTTTCGTACTGGTGTTGATGCAGGAAACCACTTTTCGCACTTGTGTTGGTGCAGGAAACGACTTTTGCACTTGTATTAGTGTGGGAAAACCACTTTTCGCACTTATGTTAGTGTTGAAAAACCACTTTTCGCACTTGTGTTAGTGTTGAAAAACCACTTTTCGCACTTGTGTAAGTGTTGAAAAACCACTTTTCGCACATGTGTTGGTGCAGGAAACCACTTTTGCACTTGTATTAGTGTGGAAAAAACACTTTTTGCACTTGTGTTAGTGTTGAAAAACCACTTTTCGCACTTGTGTTAGTGTTGAAAAACCACTTTTCGCACTTGTGTTGGTGCAGGAAACCACTTTTGCACTTGTATTAGTGTGGAAAAAACACTTTTCGCACTTGTGTTAGTGTTGAAAAACCACTTTTCGCACTTGTGTTAGTGTTGAAAAACCACTTTTCGCACTTGTGTTGGTGCAGGAAACCACTTTTGCACTTGTATTAGTGTGGAAAAATCACTTTTCGCACTTGTGTTAGTGTTGAAAAACCACTTTTCGCACTTGTGTTAGTGTTGAAAAACCACTTTTCGCACTTGTGTTGGTGCAGGAAACCACTTTTGCACTTGTATTAGTGTGGAAAAACCACTTTTCGCACTTGTGTTAGTGTTGAAAAACCATTTTTCGCACTTGTGTTGGTGCAGGAAACCACTTTTGCACTTGTATTAGTGTGGAAAAACCACTTTTCGCTTGTGATAGTGTTGAAAAACCACTTTTCGCACTTGTGTTATTGTTGAAAAACCACTTTTCACACTTGTGTTGGTGCAGGAAACCATTTTTGCACTTGTATTAGTGTGGAAAAAACCACTTTTCGCAGTTGTGTTAGTGTTGAAAAACCACTTTTCGCACTTGAGTTAGTGTTGAAAAACGACTTTTCGCACTTGTGTTAGTGTTGAAAAACCACTTTTCGCACTTGTGTTGGTGCAGGAAACCACTTTTCGCACTTGTGTTAGTGTTGAAAAACCACTTTTCGCACTTGTGTTAGTGTTGAAAAACCGCTTTTCGCACTTGTGTTGGTGCAGGAAACCACTTTTGCACTTGTATTAGTGTGGAAAAACCACTTTTCGCACTTGTGTTAGTGTTGAAAAACCACTTTTCGCACTTGTGTTTGTGTTGAAAAACCACTTTTCGCACTTGTGTTGGTGCAGGAAACCACTTTTGCACTTGCATTAGTGTGGAAAAACACTTTTTGCACTTGTGATAGTGTTGAAAAACCACTTTTCGCACTTGTGTTATTGTTGAAAAACCACTTTTCACACTTGTGTTGGTGCAGGAAACCATTTTTGCACTTGTATTAGTGTGGAAAAAACCACTTTTCGCAGTTGTGTTAGTGTTGAAAAACCACTTTTCGCACTTGAGTTAGTGTTGAAAAACGACTTTTCGCACTTGTGTTAGTGTTGAAAAACCACTTTTCGCACTTGTGTTGGTGCAGGAAACCACTTTTCGCACTTGTGTTGGTGCAGGAAACCACTTTTGCACTTGTATTAGTGTGGAAAAAACCACTTTTCACACTTGTGTTAGTATTGAAAAACCACTTTTCACACTTGTATTAGTATTGAAAAACCACTTTTCGCACTTGTGTTAGTGTTGAAAAACCACTTTTCGCACTTGTGTTGGTGCTGGAAACCACTTTTGCACTTGTATTAGTGTGGAAAAACCACTTTTCGCACTTGTGTTAGTGTTGAAAAACCACTTTTCGCACTTGTGTTGGTGCAGGAAACCTCTTTTGCACTTGTATTAGTGTGGAAAAAACACTTTTCGCACTTGTGTTAGTGTTGAAAAACCACTTTTCGCACTTGTGTTAGTGTTGAAAAACCACTTTTCGCACTTGTGTTGGTGCAGGAAACCACTTTTGCACTTGTATTAGTGTGGAAAAACCACTTTTCGCACTTGTGTTAGTGTTGAAAAACCACTTTTCGCACTTGTGTTAGTGTTGAAAAACCACTTTCGCACTTGTGTTGGTGCAGGAAACCACTTTTGCACTTGTATTAGTGTGGAAAAACCACTTTTCGCACTTGTGTTAGTGTTGAAAAACCACTTTTCGCACTTGTGTTAGGGTTGAAAAACCACTTTTCGCACTTGTATTAGTGTGGAAAAAACACTTTTTGCACTTGTATTAGTGTAGAAAAAACACTTTTTGCACTTGTGATAGTGTTGAAAAACCACTTTTCGTACTTGTGTTGATGCAGGAAACCACTTTTGCACTTGTATTAGTGTGGAAAAAACCACTTTTCGCACTTGTGTTATTGTTGAAAAACCACTTTTCGCACTTGTGTTAGTGTTGAAAAACCACTTTTCGCACTTGTGTTGGTGCAGGAAACCAATTTTGCACTTGTATTAGTGTGGAAAAACCACTTTTCGCACTTGTGTTAGTGTTGAAAAACCACTTTTCGCACTTGTGTTAGTGTTGAAAAACCACTTTTCGCACTTGTGTTGGTGCAGGAAACCACTTTTGCACTTGTATTAGTGTGGAAAAAACACTTTTTGCACTTGTGATATTGTTGAAAAACCACTTTTCGCACTTGTGTTATTGTTGAAAAACCACTTTTCG
This sequence comes from Myxine glutinosa, assembly GCF_964187855.1. Taxonomy (NCBI): domain Eukaryota; kingdom Metazoa; phylum Chordata; class Myxini; order Myxiniformes; family Myxinidae; genus Myxine; species Myxine glutinosa. The sequence continues at coordinate 29,849 of NW_027617147.1, forward strand.
CACTTGTGTTGGTGCAGGAACCCACTTTTGCACTTGTATTAGTGTGGAAAAACCACTTTTCGCACTTGTGTTAGTGTTGAAAAACCACTTTTCGCACTTGTGTTAGTGTTGAAAAACCACTTTTCGCACTTGTGTTGGTGCAGGAAACCACTTTTGCACTTGTATTAGTGTGGCAAAAACACTTTTTGCACTTGTGATAGTGTTGAAAAACCACTTTTCGCACTTGTGTTATTGTTGAAAAACCACTTTTCACACTTGTGTTGGTGCAGGAAAACACTTTTGCACTTGTATTAGTGTGGAAAAACTACTTTTCGCACTTGTGTTAGTGTTGAAAAAACCACTTTTCGCACTTGTGTTGGTGCAGGAAACCACTTTTGCACTTGTATTAGTGTGGAAAAACCACTTTTCGCAGTTGTGTTAGTGTTGAAAAACCACTTTTCGCACTTGTGTTAGTGTTGAAAAACCACTTTTCGCACTTGTGTTGGTGCAGTAAACCACTTTTGCACTTGTATTAGTGTGGAAAAAACCACTTTTCGCACTTGTGCCAGTGTTGAAAAACCACTTTTCGCACTTGTGTTAGTGTTGAAAAACCACTTTTCGCACTTGTGTTGGTGCAGGAAACGACTTTTGCACTTGTATTAGTGTGGAAAAACCACTTTCGCACTTGTGTTAGTGTTGAAAAACCACTTTTCGCACTTGTGTTAGTGTTGAAAAACCACTTTCGCACTTGTGTTGGTGCAGGAAACCACTTTTGCACTTGTATTAGTGTGGACAAACCACTTTTCGCACTTGTGTTAGTGTTGAAAAACCACTTTTCGCACTTGTGTTAGTGTTGAAAAACCACTTTTCGCACTTGTGTTGGTGCAGGAAACCACTTTTGCACTTGTATTAGTGTGGAAAAACCACTTTTCGCACTTGTGTTAGTGTTGAAAAACCACTTTTCGCACTTGTGTTTGTGTTGAAAAACCACTTTTCGCACTTGTGTTGGTGCAGGAAACCACTTTTGCACTTGTATTAGTGTGGAAAAACACTTTTTGCACTTGTGATAGTGTTGAAAAACCACTTTTCGCACTTGTGTTATTGTTGAAAAACCACTTTTCACACTTGTGTTGGTGCAGGAAACCACTTTTGCACTTGTATTAGTGTGGAAAAACCACTTTTCGCAGTTGTGTTAGTGTTGAAAAACCACTTTTCGCACTTGAGTTAGTGTTGAAAAACCACTTTTCGCACTTGTGTTAGTGTTGAAAAACCACTTTTCGCACTTGTGTTGGTGCAGGAAACCACTTTTCGCACTTGTGTTGGTGCAGGAAACCACTTTTGCACTTGTATTAGTGTGGAAAAACCACTTTTCACACTTGTGTTAGTATTGAAAAACCACTTTTCACACTTGTATTAGTATTGAAAAACCACTTTTCGCACTTGTGTTAGTGTTGAAAAACCACTTTTCGCACTTGTGTTGGTGCTGGAAACCACTTTTGCACTTGTATTAGTGTGGAAAAACCACTTTTCGCACTTGTGTTAGTGTTGAAAAACCACTTTTCGCACTTGTGTTGGTGCAGGAAACCACTTTTGCACTTGTATTAGTGTGGAAAAACCACTTTTCGCACTTGTGTTAGTGTTGAAAAAACACTTTTCGCACTTGTGTTAGTCTTGAAAAACCACTTTTCGCACTTGTGTTAGTGTTGAAAAACCACTTTTCGCACATATGTTGGTGCAGGAAACCACTTTTGCACTTGTATTAGTGTGGAAAAAACACTTTTCGCACTTGTGTTAGTGTTGAAAAACCACTTTTCGCACTTGTGTTAGTGTTGAAAAACCACTTTTCGTACTTGTGTTGATGCAGGAAACCACTTTTCGCACTTGTGTTGGTGCAGGAAACCACTTTTGCACTTGTATTAGTGTGGAAAAACCACTTTTCGCACTTGTGCCAGTGTTGAAAAACCACTTTTCGCACTTGTGTTAGTGTTGAAAAACCACTTTTCGCACTTGTGTTGGTGCAGGAAACCACTTTTGCACTTGTATTAGTGTGGAAAAACCACTTTTCGCACTTGTGTTAGTGTTGAAAAACCACTTTTCGCACTTGTGTTAGTGTTGAAAAACCACTTTTCGCACTTGTGTTGGTGCAGGAAACCACTTTTGCACTTGTATTAGTGTGGAAAAAACACTTTTTGCACTTGTGATAGTGTTGAAAAACCACTTTTCGCACTTGTGTTGGTGCAGGAAACCACTTTTGCACTTGTATTAGTGTGGAAAAACCACTTTTTGCACTTGTGTTAGTGTTGAAAAACCACTTTTCGCACTTGTGTTAGTGTTGAAAACCCACTTTTCGCACTTGTGTTAGTGTTGAAAAACCACTTTTTGCACTTGTGTTGGTGCAGGAAACCACTTTTGCACTTGTATTAGTGTGGAAAAAACACTTTTTGCACTTGTGATAGTTTTGAAAAACCACTTTTCGCACTTGTGTTATTGTTGAAAAACCACTTTTCGCACTTGTGTTGGTGCAGGAAACCACTTTTGCACTTGTATTAGTGTGGAAAAACCACTTTTCGCACTTGTGTTAGTGTTGAAAAACCACTTTTCGCACTTGTGTTAGTGTTGAAAAACCACTTTTCGCACTTGTGTTAGTGTTGAAAACCACTTTTCGCACTTGTGTTGGTGCAGGAAACCACTTTTGCACTTGTATTAGTGTGGAAAAAACCACTTTTCACACTTGTGTTCGTGTTGAAAAACCACTTTTCGCACTTGTGTTAGTGTTGAAAAACCACTTTTCGCACTTGTGTTCGTGTCGAAAAACCACTTTCCGCACTTGTGTTGGTGCAGGAAACCACTTCTGCACTTGTATTAGTGTGGAAAAAACCACTTTTCACACTTGTGTTAGTGTGGAAAAACCACTTTTCGCACTTGTGTTAGTGTTGAAAAACCACTTTTCGCACTTGTGTTGGTGCAGGAAACCACTTTTGCACTTGTATTAGTGTGGAAAAACCACTTTTCGCAGTTGTGTTAGTGTTGAAAAACCACTTTTCGCACTTGTGTTAGTGTTGAAAAACCACTTTTCGCACTTGTGTTAGTGTTGAAAAACCACTTTTCGCACTTGTGTTGGTGCAGGAAACCACTTTTGCACTTGTATTAGTGTGGAAACACCACTTTTCGCACTTGTGTTAGTGTTGAAAAACCACTTTTCGCACTTGTGTTAGTGTTGAAAAACCACTTTTCGTACTGGTGTTGATGCAGGAAACCACTTTTCGCACTTGTGTTGGTGCAGGAAACGACTTTTGCACTTGTATTAGTGTGGAAAAACCACTTTTCGCACTTGTGTTAGTGTTGAAAAACCACTTTTCGCACTTGTGTTAGTGTTGAAAAACCACTTTTCGCACTTGTGTTAGTGTTGAAAAACCACTTTTCGCACTTGTGTTGGTGCAGGAAACCACTTTTGCACTTGTATTAGTGTGGAAAAAACACTTTTTGCACTTGTGTTAGTGTTGAAAAACCACGTTTCGCACTTGTGTTAGTGTTGAAAAACCACTTTTCGCACTTGTGTTGGTGCAGGAAACCACTTTTGCACTTGTATTAGTGTGGAAAAAACACTTTTCGCACTTGTGTTAGTGTTGAAAAACCACTTTTCGCACTTGTGTTAGTGTTGAAAAACCACTTTTCGCACTTGTGTTGGTGCAGGAAACCACTTTTGCACTTGTATTAGTGTGGAAAAACCACTTTTCGCACTTGTGTTAGTGTTGAAAAACCACTTTTCGCACTTGTGTTAGTGTTGAAAAACCACTTTTCGCACTTGTGTTGGTGCAGGAAACCACTTTTGCACTTGTATTAGTGTGGAAAAACCACTTTCCGCACTTGTGTTAGTGTTGAAAAACCATTTTTCGCACTTGTGTTGGTGCAGGAAACCACTTTTGCACTTGTATTAGTGTGGAAAAACCACTTTTCGCACTTGTGTTAGTGTTGAAAAACCACTTTTCGCACTTGCGTTAGTGTTGAAAAACCACTTTTGCACTTGTATTAGTGTGGAAAAACCACTTTTCGCACTTGTGTTAGTGTTGAAAAACCACTTTTCGCACTTGTGTTAGTGTTGAAAAACCACTTTTCGCACTTGTGTTAGTGTTGAAAACCACTTTTCGCACTTGTGTTGGTGCAGGAAACCACTTTTGCACTTGTATTAGTGTGGAAAAAACCACTTTTCACACTTGTGTTCGTGTTGAAAAACCACTTTTCGCACTTGTGTTAGTGTTGAAAAACCACTTTTCGCACTTGTGTTCGTGTTGAAAAACCACTTTCCGCACTTGTGTTGGTGCAGGAAACCACTTTTGCACTTGTATTAGTGTGGAAAAAACCACTTTTCACACTTGTGTTAGTGTGGAAAAACCACTTTTCGCACTTGTGTTAGTGTTGAAAAACCACTTTTCGCACTTGTGTTGGTGCAGGAAACCACTTTTGCACTTGTATTAGTGTGGAAAAACCACTTTTCGCAGTTGTGTTAGTGTTGAAAAACCACTTTTCGCACTTGTGTTAGTGTTGAAAAACCACTTTTCGCACTTGTGTTAGTGTTGAAAAACCACTTTTCGCACTTGTGTTGGTGCAGGAAACCACTTTTGCACTTGTATTAGTGTGGAAACATCACTTTTCGCACTTGTGTTAGTGTTGAAAAACCACTTTTCGCACTTGTGTTAGTGTTGAAAAACCACTTTTCGTACTGGTGTTGATGCAGGAAACCACTTTTCGCACTTGTGTTGGTGCAGGAAACGACTTTTGCACTTGTATTAGTGTGGAAAAACCACTTTTCGCACTTGTGTTAGTGTTGAAAAACCACTTTTCGCACTTGTGTTAGTGTTGAAAAACCACTTTTCGCACTTGTGTTAGTGTTGAAAAACCACTTTTCGCACTTGTGTTGGTGCAGGAAACCACTTTTGCACTTGTATTAGTGTGGAAAAAACACTTTTTGCACTTGTGTTAGTGTTGAAAAACCACTTTTCGCACTTGTGTTAGTGTTGAAAAACCACTTTTCGCACTTGTGTTGGTGCAGGAAACCACTTTTGCACTTGTATTAGTGTGGAAAAAACACTTTTCGCACTTGTGTTAGTGTTGAAAAACCACTTTTCGCACTTGTGTTAGTGTTGAAAAACCACTTTTCGCACTTGTGTTGGTGCAGGAAACCGCTTTTGCACTTGTATTAGTGTGGAAAAACCACTTTTCGCACTTGTGTTAGTGTTGAAAAACCACTTTTCGCACTTGTGTTAGTGTTGAAAAACCACTTTTCGCACTTGTGTTGGTGCAGGAAACCACTTTTGCACTTGTATTAGTGTGGAAAAACCACTTTTCGCACTTGTGTTAGTGTTGAAAAACCATTTTTCGCACTTGTGTTGGTGCAGGAAACCACTTTTGCACTTGTATTAGTGTGGAAAAACCACTTTTCGCACTTGTGTTAGTGTTGAAAAACCACTTTTCGCACTTGTGTTAGTGTTGAAAAACCACTTTTCGCACTTGTGTTGGTGCAGGAAACCACTTTTGCACTTGTATTAGTGTGGAAAAACCACTTTTCGCACTTGTGTTAGTGTTGAAAAACCACTTTTCGCACTTGTGTTAGTGTTGAAAAACCACTTTTCGCACTTGTGTTGGTGCAGGAAACCACTTTTGCACTTGTATTAGTGTGGACAAACCACTTTTCGCACTTGTGTTAGTGTTGAAAAACCACTTTTCGCACTTGTGTTAGTGTTGAAAAACCGCTTTTCGCACTTGTGTTGGTGCAGGAAACCACTTTTGCACTTGTATTAGTGTGGAAAAACCACTTTTCGCACTTGTGTTAGTGTTGAAAAACCACTTTTCGCACTTGTGTTTGTGTTGAAAAACCACTTTTCGCACTTGTGTTGGTGCAGGAAACCACTTTTGCACTTGTATTAGTGTGGAAAAACACTTTTTGCACTTGTGATAGTGTTGAAAAACCACTTTTCGCACTTGTGTTATTGTTGAAAAACCACTTTTCACACTTGTGTTGGTGCAGGAAACCACTTTTGCACTTGTATTAGTGTGGAAAAACCACTTTTCGCAGTTGTGTTAGTGTTGAAAAACCACTTTTCGCACTTGAGTTAGTGTTGAAAAACCACTTTTCGCACTTGTGTTAGTGTTGAAAAACCACTTTTCGCACTTGTGTTGGTGCAGGAAACCACTTTTCGCACTTGTGTTGGTGCAGGAAACCACTTTTGCACTTGTATTAGTGTGGAAAAACCACTTTTCACACTTGTGTTAGTATTGAAAAACCACTTTTCACACTTGTATTAGTATTGAAAAACCACTTTTCGCACTTGTGTTAGTGTTGAAAAACCACTTTTCGCACTTGTGTTGGTGCTGGAAACCACTTTTGCACTTGTATTAGTGTGGAAAAACCACTTTTCGCACTTGTGTTAGTGTTGAAAAACCACTTTTCGCACTTGTGTTGGTGCAGGAAACCACTTTTGCACTTGTATTAGTGTGGAAAAAACACTTTTTGCACTTGTGTTAGTGTTGAAAAACCACTTTTCGCACTTGTGTTAGTGTTGAAAAACCACTTTTCGCACTTGTGTTGATGCAGGAAACCACTTTTGCACTTGTATTAGTGTGGAAAACCACTTTTCGCACTTGTGTTAGTGTTGAAAAACCACTTTTCGCACTTGTGTTAGTGTTGTAAAACCACTTTTCGCACTTGTGTTAGTGTTGTAAAACCACTTTTCGCACTTGTGTTAGTGTTGAAAAACCACTTTTCGCACTTGTCTTGGTGCAGGAAACCACTTTTGCACTTGTATTAGTGTGGAAAAACCACTTTTCGCACTTGTGTTAGTGTTGAAAAACCACTTTTCGCACTTGTGTTGGTGCAGGAAACCACTTTTGCACTTGTATTAGTGTGGAAAAACCACTTTTCGCACTTGTGTTAGTGTTGAAAAACCACTTTTCGCACTTGTGTTGGTGCAGGAAACCACTTTTGCACTTGTATTAGTGTGGAAAAACCACTTTTCGCACTTGTGTTAGTGTTGAAAAACCACTTTTCGCACTTGTGTTAGTGTTGAAAAACCACTTTTCGCACTTGTGTTGGTGCAGGAAACAACTTTTGCACTTGTATTAGTGTGGAAAAACCACTTTTCGCACTTGTGTTAGTGTTGAAAAACCACTTTTCGCACTTGTGTTAGTGTTGAAAAACCACTTTTCGCACTTGTGTTGGTGCAGGAAACCACTTTTGCACTTGTATTAGTGTGGGAAAACCACTTTTCGCACTTGTGTTAGTGTTGAAAAACTACTTTTCGCACTTGTGTTTGTGTTGAAAAACCACTTTTCGCACTTGTGTTGGTGCAGGAAACCACTTTTGCACTTGTATTAGTGTGGAAAAACACTTTTTGCACTTGTGATAGTGTTGAAAAACCACTTTTCGCACTTATGTTAGTGTTGAAAAACCACTTTTTGCACTTTTGTTGGTGCAGGAAACCACTCTTGCACTTGTATTAGTGTGGAAAAACCACTTTTCGCACTTGTGTTAGTGTTGAAAAACCACTTTTCGCACTTGTGTTAGTGTTGAAAAACCACTTTTCGCACTTGTGTGGGTGCAGGAAACCACTTTTGCACTTGTATTAGTGTGGAAAATACACTTTTCGCACTTGTGTTAGTGTTGAAAAACCACTTTTCGCACTTGTGTTATTGTTGAAAAACCACTTTTCGCACTTGTGTTGGTGCAGGAAACCACTTTTGCACTTGTATTAGTGTGGAAAAACCACTTTTCGCACTTGTGTTAGTGTTGAAAAACCACTTTTCGCACTTGTGTTAGTGTTGAAAAACCACTTTTCGCACTTGTGTTAGTGTTGAAAAACCACTTTTCGCACTTGTGTTGGTGCAGGAAACCACTCTTGCACTTGTATTAGTGTGGAAAAACCACTTTTTGCACTTGTGATAGTGTTGAAAAACCACTTTTGCACTTGTATTAGTGTGGAAAAAACACTTTTCGTACTTGTGTTAGTGTTGAAAAACCACTTTTCGCACTTGTGTTAGTGTTGAAAAACCACTTTTCGCACTTGTGTTAGTGTTGAAAAACCACTTTTCGCACTTGTGTTAGTGTTGAAAAACCACTTTTCAAACTAGTGTTGGTGCAGGAAACCACTTTTGCACTTGTATTAGTGTGGAAAAAACACTTTTTGCACTTGTGTTAGTGTTGAAAAACCACTTTTCGCACTTGTGTTAGTGTTGAAAAACCACTTTTCGCACTTGTGTTGGTGCAGCAAACCACTTTTGCACTTGTATTAGTGTGGAAAAAACACTTTTCGCACTTGTGTTAGTGTTGAAAAACCAATTTTCGCACTTGTGTTCGTGTTGAAAAACCACTTTTCGCACTTGTGTTGATGCAGGAAACCACTTTTGCACTTGTATTAGTGTGGAAAACCACTTTCCGCACTTGTGTTAGTGTTGAAAAACCACTTTTCGCACTTGTGTTAGTGTTGTAAAACCACTTTTCGCACTTGTGATAGTGTTGAAAAACCACTTTTCGCACTTGTGTTAGTGTTGAAAAACCACTTTTCGCACTTGTCTTGGTGCAGGAAACCACTTTTGCACTTGTATTAGTGTGGAAAAACCACTTTTCGCACTTGTGTTAGTGTTGAAAAACCACTTTTCGCACTTGTGTTGGTGCAGGAAACCACTTTTGCACTTGTATTAGTGTGGAAAAACCACTTTTCGCACTTGTGTTAGTGTTGAAAAACCACTTTTCGCACTTGTGTTAGTGTTGAAAAACCACTTTTCGCACTTGTGTGGGTGCAGGAAACCACTTTTGCACTTGTATTAGTGTGGAAAATACACTTTTCGCACTTGTGTTAGTGTTGAAAAACCACTTTTCGCACTTGTGTTATTGTTGAAAAACCACTTTTCGCACTTGTGTTGGTGCAGGAAACCACTTTTGCACTTGTATTAGTGTGGAAAAACCACTTTTCGCACTTGTGTTAGTGTTGAAAAACCACTTTTCGCACTTGTGTTAGTGTTGAAAAACCACTTTTCGCACTTGTGTTAGTGTTGAAAAACCACTTTTCGCACTTGTGTTGGTGCAGGAAACCACTCTTGCACTTGTATTAGTGTGGAAAAACCACTTTTTGCACTTGTGATAGTGTTGAAAAACCACTTTTGCACTTGTATTAGTGTGGAAAAAACACTTTTCGTACTTGTGTTAGTGTTGAAAAACCACTTTTCGCACTTGTGTTAGTGTTGAAAAACCACTTTTCGCACTTGTGTTAGTGTTGAAAAACCACTTTTCGCACTTGTGTTAGTGTTGAAAAACCACTTTTCAAACTTGTGTTGGTGCAGGAAACCACTTTTGCACTTGTATTAATGTGGAAAAAACACTTTTTGCACTTGTGTTAGTGTTGAAAAACCACTTTTCGCACTTGTGTTAGTGTTGAAAAACCACTTTTCGCACTTGTGTTGGTGCAGCAAACCACTTTTGCACTTGTATTAGTGTGGAAAAAACACTTTTCGCACTTGTGTTAGTGTTGAAAAACCAATTTTCGCACTTGTGTTCGTGTTGAAAAACCACTTTTCGCACTTGTGTTGATGCAGGAAACCACTTTTGCACTTGTATTAGTGTGGAAAACCACTTTTCGCACTTGTGTTAGTGTTGAAAAACCACTTTTCGCACTTGTGTTAGTGTTGTAAAACCACTTTTCGCACTTGTGATAGTGTTGAAAAACCACTTTCCGCACTTGTGTTAGTGTTGAAAAACCACTTTTCGCACTTGTGTTAGTGTTGTAAAACCACTTTTCGCACTTGTGATAGTGTTGAAAAACCACTTTTCGCACTTGTGTTAGTGTTGAAAAACCACTTTTCGCACTTGTCTTGGTGCAGGAAACCACTTTTGCACTTGTATTAGTGTGGAAAAACCACTTTTCGCACTTGTGTTAGTGTTGAAAAACCACTTTTCGCACTTGTGTTGGTGCAGGAAACCACTTTTGCACTTGTATTAGTGTGGAAAAACCACTTTTCGCACTTGTGTTAGTGTTGAAAAACCACTTTTCGCACTTGTGTTAGTGTTGAAAAACCACTTTTCGCACTTGTGTGGGTGCAGGAAACCACTTTTGCACTTGTATTAGTGTGGAAAATACACTTTTCGCACTTGTGTTAGTGTTGAAAAACCACTTTTCGCACTTGTGTTATTGTTGAAAAACCACTTTTCGCACTTGTGTTGGTGCAGGAAACCACTTTTGCACTTGTATTAGTGTGGAAAAACCACTTTTCGCACTTGTGTTAGTGTTGAAAAACCACTTTTCGCACTTGTGTTAGTGTTGAAAAACCACTTTTCGCACTTGTGTTAGTGTTGAAAAACCACTTTTCGCACTTGTGTTGGTGCAGGAAACCACTCTTGCACTTGTATTAGTGTGGAAAAACCACTTTTTGCACTTGTGATAGTGTTGAAAAACCACTTTTGCACTTGTATTAGTGTGGAAAAAACACTTTTCGTACTTGTGTTAGTGTTGAAAAACCACTTTTCGCACTTGTGTTAGTGTTGAAAAACCACTTTTCGCACTTGTGTTAGTGTTGAAAAACCACTTTTCGCACTTGTGTTAGTGTTGAAAAACCACTTTTCAAACTTGTGTTGGTGCAGGAAACCACTTTTGCACTTGTATTAATGTGGAAAAAACACTTTTTGCACTTGTGTTAGTGTTGAAAAACCACTTTTCGCACTTGTGTTAGTGTTGAAAAACCACTTTTCGCACTTGTGTTGGTGCAGCAAACCACTTTTGCACTTGTATTAGTGTGGAAAAAACACTTTTCGCACTTGTGTTAGTGTTGAAAAACCAATTTTCGCACTTGTGTTCGTGTTGAAAAACCACTTTTCGCACTTGTGTTGATGCAGGAAACCACTTTTGCACTTGTATTAGTGTGGAAAACCACTTTTCGCACTTGTGTTAGTGTTGAAAAACCACTTTTCGCACTTGTGTTAGTGTTGTAAAACCACTTTTCGCACTTGTGATAGTGTTGAAAAACCACTTTTCGCACTTGTGTTAGTGTTGAAAAACCACTTTTCGCACTTGTCTTGGTGCAGGAAACCACTTTTGCACTTGTATTAGTGTGGAAATACCACTTTTCGCACTTGTGTTAGTGTTGAAAAACCACTTTTCGCACTTGTGTTGGTGCAGGAAACCACTTTTGCACTTGTATTAGTGTGGAAAAACCACTTTTCGCACTTGTGTTAGTGTTGAAAAACCACTTTTCGCACTTGTGTTGCTGCAGGAAACCACTTTTGCACTTGTATTAGTGTGGAAAAACCACTTTTCGCACTTGTGTTAGTGTTGAAAAACCACTTTTCGCACTTGTGTTAGTGTTGAAAAACCACTTTTCGCACTTGTGTTGGTGAAGGAAACCACTTTTGCACTTGTATTAGTGTGGAAAAAACACTTTTTGCACTTGTGATAGTGTTGAAAAACCACTTTTCGCACTTGTGTTAGTGTTGAAAAACCACTTTTCGCACTTGTGTTGGTGCAGGAAACAACTTTTGCACTTGTATTAGTGTGGAAAAACCACTTTTCGCACTTGTGTTAGTGTTGAAAAACCACTTTTCGCACTTGTGTTAGTGTTGAAAAACCACTTTTCGCACTTGTGTTGGTGCAGGAAACCACTTTTGCACTTGTATTAGTGTGGGAAAACCACTTTTCGCACTTGTGTTAGTGTTGAAAAACTACTTTTCGCACTTGTGTTTGTGTTGAAAAACCACTTTTCGCACTTGTGTTGGTGCAGGAAACCACTTTTGCACTTGTATTAGTGTGGAAAAACACTTTTTGCACTTGTGATAGTGTTGAAAAACCACTTTTCGCACTTGTGTTAGTGTTGAAAAACCACTTTTTGCACTTTTGTTGGTGCAGGAAACCACTCTTGCACTTGTATTAGTGTGGAAAAACCACTTTTCGCACTTGTGTTAGTGTTGAAAAACCACTTTTCGCACTTGTGTTAGTGTTGAAAAACCACTTTTCGCACTTGTGTTAGTGTTGAAAAACCACTTTTCGCACTTGTGTGGGTGCAGGAAACCACTTTTGCACTTGTATTAGTGTGGAAAATACACTTTTCGCACTTGTGTTAGTGTTGAAAAACCACTTTTCGCACTTGTGTTAGTGTTGAAAAACCACTTTTCGCACTTGTGTTGGTGCAGGAAACCACTTTTGCACTTGTATTAGTGTGGAAAAAACACTTTTCGCACTTGTGTTAGTGTTGAAAAACCACTTTTCGCACTTGTCTTGGTGCAGGAAACCACTTTTGCACTTGTATTAGTGTGGAAAAACCACTTTTCGCACTTGTGTTAGTGTTGAAAAACCACTTTTCGCACTTGTGTTGGTGCAGGAAACCACTTTTGCACTTGTATTAGTGTGGAAAAACCACTTTTCGCACTTGTGTTAGTGTTGAAAAACCACTTTTCGCACTTGTGTTAGTGTTCAAAAACCACTTTTCGCACTTGTGTGGGTGCAGGAAACCACTTTTGCACTTGTATTAGTGTGGAAAATACACTTTTCGCACTTGTGTTAGTGTTGAAAAACCACTTTTCGCACTTGTGTTATTGTTGAAAAACCACTTTTCGCACTTGTGTTGGTGCAGGAAACCACTTTTGCACTTGTATTAGTGTGGAAAAACCACTTTTAGCACTTGTGTTAGTGTTGAAAAACCACTTTTCGCACTTGTGTTAGTGTTGAAAAACCACTTTTCGCACTTGTGTTAGTGTTGAAAAACCACTTTTCGCACTTGTGTTGGTGCAGGAAACCACTCTTGCACTTGTATTAGTGTGGAAAAACCACTTTTTGCACTTGTGATAGTGTTGAAAAACCACTTTTGCACTTGTATTAGTGTGGAAAAAACACTTTTCGTACTTGTGTTAGTGTTGAAAAACCACTTTTCGCACTTGTGTTAGTGTTGAAAAACCACTTTTCGCACTTGTGTTAGTGTTGAAAATCCACTTTTCGCACTTGTGTTAGTGTTGAAAAACCACTTTTCAAACTTGTGTTGGTGCAGGAAACCACTTTTGCACTTGTATTAGTGTGGAAAAAACACTTTTTGCACTTGTGTTAGTGTTGAAAAACCACTTTTCGCACTTGTGTTAGTGTTGAAAAACCACTTTTCGCACTTGTGTTGGTGCAGCAAACCACTTTTGCACTTGTATTAGTGTGGAAAAAACACTTTTCGCACTTGTGTTAGTGTTGAAAAACCAATTTTCGCACTTGTGTTCGTGTTGAAAAACCACTTTTCGCACTTGTGTTGATGCAGGAAACCACTTTTGCACTTGTATTAGTGTGGAAAACCACTTTTCGCACTTGTGTTAGTGTTGAAAAACCACTTTTCGCACTTGTGTTAGTGTTGTAAAACCACTTTTCGCACTTGTGATAGTGTTGAAAAACCACTTTTCGCACTTGTGTTAGTGTTGAAAAACCACTTTTCGCACTTGTCTTGGTGCAGGAAACCACTTTTGCACTTGTATTAGTGTGGAAATACCACTTTTCGCACTTGTGTTAGTGCTGAAAAACCACTTTTCGCACTTGTGTTGGTGCAGGAAACCACTTTTGCACTTGTATTAGTGTGGAAAAACCACTTTTCGCACTTGTGTTAGTGTTGAAAAACCACTTTTCGCACTTGTGTTGCTGCAGGAAACCACTTTTGCACTTGTATTAGTGTGGAAAAACCACTTTTCGCACTTGTGTTAGTGTTGAAAAACCACTTTTCGCACTTGTGTTAGTGTTGAAAAACCACTTTTCGCACTTGTGTTGGTGAAGGAAACCACTTTTGCACTTGTATTAGTGTGGAAAAAACACTTTTTGCACTTGTGATAGTGTTGAAAAACCACTTTTCGCACTTGTGTTAGTGTTGAAAAACCACTTTTCGCACTTGTGTTGGTGCAGGAAACAACTTTTGCACTTGTATTAGTGTGGAAAAACCACTTTTCGCACTTGTGTTAGTGTTGAAAAACCACTTTTCGCACTTGTGTTAGTGTTGAAAAACCACTTTTCGCACTTGTGATAGTGTTGAAAAACCACTTTTCAAACTTGTGTTGGTGCAGGAAACCACTTTTGCACTTGTATTAGTGTGGAAAAAACACTTTTTGCACTTGTGTTAGTGTTGAAAAACCACTTTTCGCACTTGTGTTAGTGTTGAAAAACCACTTTTCGCACTTGTGTTGGTGCAGCAAACCACCTTTGCACTTGTATTAGTGTGGAAAAAACACTTTTCGCACTTGTGTTAGTGTTGAAAAACCAATTTTCGCACTTGTGTTCGTGTTGAAAAACCACTTTTCGCACTTGTGTTGATGCAGGAAACCACTTTTGCACTTGTATTAGTGTGGAAAACCACTTTCCGCACTTGTGTTAGTGTTTAAAAACCACTTTTCGCACTTGTGTTAGTGTTGTAAAACCACTTTTCGCACTTGTGATAGTGTTGAAAAACCACTTTTCGCACTTGTGTTAGTGTTGAAAAACCACGTTTCGCACTTGTCTTGGTGCAGGAAACCACTTTTGCACTTGTATTAGTGTGGAAAAACCACTTTTCGCACTTGTGTTAGTGTTGAAAAACCACTTTTCGCACTTGTGTTGGTGCAGGAAACCACTTTTGCACTTGTATTAGTGTGGAAAAACCACTTTTCGCACTTGTGTTAGTGTTGAAAAACCACTTTTCGCACTTGTGTTAGTGTTGAAAAACCACTTTTCGCACTTGTGTGGGTGCAGGAAACCACTTTTGCACTTGTATTAGTGTGGAAAATACACTTTTCGCACTTGTGTTAGTGTTGAAAAACCACTTTTCGCACTTGTGTTATTGTTGAAAAACCACTTTTCGCACTTGTGTTGGTGCAGGAAACCACTTTTGCACTTGTATTAGTGTGGAAAAACCACTTTTTGCACTTGTGTTAGTGTTGAAAAACCACTTTTCGCACTTGTGTTAGTGTTGAAAAACCACTTTTCGCACTTGTGTTAGTGTTGAAAAACCACTTTTCGCACTTGTGTTGGTGCAGGAAACCACTTTTGCACTTGTATTAGTGTGGAAAAACCACTTTTCGCACTTGTGTTAGTGTTGAAAAACCACTTTTCGCACTTGTGTTAGTGTTGAAAAACCACTTTTCGCACTTGTGTTGGTGAAGGAAACCACTTTTGCACTTGTATTAGTGTGGAAAAAACACTTTTTGCACTTGTGATAGTGTTGAAAAACCACTTTTCGCACTTGTGTTAGTGTTGAAAAACCACTTTTCGCACTTGTGTTGGTGCAGGAAACAACTTTTGCACTTGTATTAGTGTGGAAAAACCACTTTTCGCACTTGTGTTAGTGTTGAAAAACCACTTTTCGCACTTGTGTTAGTGTTGAAAAACCACTTTTCGCACTTGTGTTAGTGTTGAAAAACCACTTTTCAAACTTGTGTTGGTGCAGGAAACCACTTTTGCACTTGTATTAGTGTGGAAAAAACACTTTTTGCACTTGTGTTAGTGTTGAAAAACCACTTTTCGCACTTGTGTTAGTGTTGAAAAACCACTTTTCGCACTTGTGTTGGTGCAGCAAACCACCTTTGCACTTGTAGTAGTGTGGAAAAAACACTTTTCGCACTTGTGTTAGTGTTGAAAAACCAATTTTCGCACTTGTGTTCGTGTTGAAAAACCACTTTTCGCACTTGTGTTGATGCAGGAAACCACTTTTGCACTTGTATTAGTGTGGAAAACCACTTTCCGCACTTGTGTTAGTGTTGAAAAACCACTTTTCGCACTTGTGTTAGTGTTGTAAAACCACTTTTCGCACTTGTGATAGTGTTGAAAAACCACTTTTCGCACTTGTGTTAGTGTTGAAAAACCACTTTTCGCACTTGTCTTGGTGCAGGAAACCACTTTTGCACTTGTATTAGTGTGGAAAAACCACTTTTCGCACTTGTGTTAGTGTTGAAAAACCACTTTTCGCACTTGTGTTGGTGCAGGAAACCACTTTTGCACTTGTATTAGTGTGGAAAAACCACTTTTCGCACTTGTGTTAGTGTTGAAAAACCACTTTTCGCACTTGTGTTAGTGTTGAAAAACCACTTTTCGCACTTGTGTGGGTGCAGGAAACCACTTTTGCACTTGTATTAGTGTGGAAAATACACTTTTCGCACTTGTGTTAGTGTTGAAAAACCACTTTTCGCAATTGTGTTATTGTTGAAAAACCACTTTTCGCACTTGTGTTGGTGCAGGAAACCACTTTTGCACTTGTATTAGTGTGGAAAAACCACTTTTCGCACTTGTGTTAGTGTTGAAAAACCACTGAAAAACCACTTTTCGCACTTGTGTTAGTGTTGAAAAACCACTTTTCGCACTTGTGTTCGTGTTGAAAAACCACTTTTGCACTTGTATTAGTGTGGAAAACCACTTTCCGCACTTGTGTTAGTGTTGAAAAACCACTTTTCGCACTTGTGTTAGTGTTGTAAAACCACTTTTCGCACTTGTGATAGTGTTGAAAAACCACTTTTCGCACTTGTGTTAGTGTTGAAAAACCACTTTTCGCACTTGTCTTGGTGCAGGAAACCACTTTTGCACTTGTATTAGTGTGGAAAAACCACTTTTCGCACTTGTGTTAGTGTTGAAAAACCACTTTTCGCACTTGTGTTGGTGCAGGAAACCACTTTTGCACTTGTATTAGTGTGGAAAAACCACTTTTCGCACTTGTGTTAGTGTTGAAAAACCACTTTTCGCACTTGTGTTAGTGTTGAAAAACCACTTTTCGCACTTGTGTGGGTGCAGGAAACCACTTTTGCACTTGTATTAGTGTGGAAAATACACTTTTCGCACTTGTGTTAGTGTTGAAAAACCACTTTTCGCACTTGTGTTATTGTTGAAAAACCACTTTTCGCACTTGTGTTGGTGCAGGAAACCACTTTTGCACTTGTATTAGTGTGGAAAAACCACTTTTCGCACTTGTGTTAGTGTTGGAAAACCACTTTTCGCACTTGTGTTAGTGTTGAAAAACCACTTTTCGCACTTGTGTTAGTGTTGAAAAACCACTTTTCGCACTTGTGTTGGTGCAGGAAACCACTCTTGCACTTGTATTAGTGTGGAAAAACCACTTTTTGCACTTGTGATAGTGTTGAAAAACCACTTTTGCACTTGTATTAGTGTGGAAAAAACACTTTTCGTACTTGTGTTAGTGTTGAAAAACCACTTTTCGCACTTGTGTTAGTGTTGAAAAACCACTTTTCGCACTTGTGTTAGTGTTGAAAAACCACTTTTCGCACTTGTGTTAGTGTTGAAAAACCACTTTTCAAACTTGTGTTGGTGCAGGAAACCACTTTTGCACTTGTATTAGTGTGGAAAAAACACTTTTTGCACTTGTGTTAGTGTTGAAAAACCACTTTTCGCACTTGTGTTAGTGTTGAAAAACCACTTTTCGCACTTGTGTTGGTGCAGCAAACCACTTTTGCACTTGTATTAGTGTGGAAAAAACACTTTTCGCACTTGTGTTAGTGTTGAAAAACCAATTTTCGCACTTGTGTTCGTGTTGAAAAACCACTTTTCGCACTTGTGTTGATGCAGGAAACCACTTTTGCACTTGTATTAGTGTGGAAAACCACTTTTCGCACTTGTGTTAGTGTTGAAAAACCACTTTTCGCACTTGTGTTAGTGTTGTAAAACCACTTTTCGCACTTGTGATAGTGTTGAAAAACCACTTTTCGCACTTGTGTTAGTGTTGAAAAACACTTTTCGCACTTGTCTTGGTGCAGGAAACCACTTTTGCACTTGTATTAGTGTGGAAATACCACTTTTCGCACTTGTGTTAGTGTTGAAAAACCACTTTTCGCACTTGTGTTGGTGCAGGAAACCACTTTTGCACTTGTATTAGTGTGGAAAAACCACTTTTCGCACTTGTGTTAGTGTTGAAAAACCACTTTTCGCACTTGTGTTGCTGCAGGAAACCACTTTTGCACTTGTATTAGTGTGGAAAAACCACTTTTCGCACTTGTGTTAGTGTTGAAAAACCACTTTTCGCACTTGTGTTAGTGTTGAAAAACCACTTTTCGCACTTGTGTTGGTGAAGGAAACCACTTTTGCACTTGTATTAGTGTGGAAAAAACACTTTTTGCACTTGTGATAGTGTTGAAAAACCACTTTTCGCATTTGTGTTAGTGTTGAAAAACCACTTTTCGCACTTGTGTTGGTGCAGGAAACAACTTTTGCACTTGTATTAGTGTGGAAAAACCACTTTTCGCACTTGTGTTAGTGTTGAAAAACCACTTTTCGCACTTGTGTTAGTGTTGAAAAACCACTTTTCGCACTTGTGTTGGTGCAGGAAACCACTTTTGCACTTGTATTAGTGTGGGAAAACCACTTTTCGCACTTGTGTTAGTGTTGAAAAACTACTTTTCGCACTTGTGTTTGTGTTGAAAAACCACTTTTCGCACTTGTGTTGGTGCAGGAAACCACTTTTGCACTTGTATTAGTGTGGAAAAACACTTTTTGCACTTGTGATAGTGTTGAAAAACCACTTTTCGCACTTGTGTTAGTGTTGAAAAACCACTTTTTGCACTTTTGTTGGTGCAGGAAACCACTCTTGCACTTGTATTAGTGTGGAAAAACCACTTTTCGCACTTGTGTTAGTGTTGAAAAACCACTTTTCGCACTTGTGTTAGTGTTGAAAAACCACTTTTCGCACTTGTGTTAGTGTTGAAAAACCACTTTTCGCACTTGTGTGGGTGCAGGAAACCACTTTTGCACTTGTATTAGTGTGGAAAATACACTTTTCGCACTTGTGTTAGTGTTGAAAAACCACTTTTCGCACTTGTGTTAGTGTTGAAAAACCACTTTTCGCACTTGTGTTGGTGCAGGAAACCACTTTTGCACTTGTATTAGTGTGGAAAAAACACTTTTCGCACTTGTGTTAGTGTTGAAAAACCACTTTTCGCACTTGTCTTGGTGCAGGAAACCACTTTTGCACTTGTATTAGTGTGGAAAAACCACTTTTCGCACTTGTGTTAGTGTTGAAAAACCACTTTTCGCACTTGTGTTGGTGCAGGAAACCACTTTTGCACTTGTATTAGTGTGGAAAAACCACTTTTCGCACTTGTGTTAGTGTTGAAAAACCACTTTTCGCACTTGTGTTAGTGTTGAAAAACCACTTTTCGCACTTGTGTGGGTGCAGGAAACCACTTTTGCACTTGTATTAGTGTGGAAAATACACTTTTCGCACTTGTGTTAGTGTTGAAAAACCACTTTTCGCACTTGTGTTATTGTTGAAAAACCACTTTTCGCACTTGTGTTGGTGCAGGAAACCACTTTTGCACTTGTATTAGTGTGGAAAAACCACTTTTCGCACTTGTGTTAGTGTTGAAAAACCACTTTTCGCACTTGTGTTAGTGTTGAAAAACCACTTTTCGCACTTGTGTTAGTGTTGAAAAACCACTTTTCGCACTTGTGTTGGTGCAGGAAACCACTCTTGCACTTGTATTAGTGTGGAAAAACCACTTTTTGCACTTGTGATAGTGTTGAAAAAACACTTTTGCACTTGTATTAGTGTGGAAAAAACACTTTTCGTACTTGTGTTAGTGTTGAAAAACCACTTTTCGCACTTGTGTTAGTGTTGAAAAACCACTTTTCGCACTTGTGTTAGTGTTGAAAAACCACTTTTCGCACTTGTGTTAGTGTTGAAAAACCACTTTTCAAACTTGTGTTGGTGCAGGAAACCACTTTTGCACTTGTATTAGTGTGGAAAAAACACTTTTTGCACTTGTGTTAGTGTTGAAAAACCACTTTTCGCACTTGTGTTAGTGTTGAAAAACCACTTTTCGCACTTGTGTTGGTGCAGCAAACCACTTTTGCACTTGTATTAGTGTGGAAAAAACACTTTTCGCACTTGTGTTAGTGTTGAAAAACCAATTTTCGCACTTGTGTTCGTGTTGAAAAACCACTTTTCGCACTTGTGTTGATGCAGGAAACCACTTTTGCACTTGTATTAGTGTGGAAAACCACTTTTCGCACTTGTGTTAGTGTTGAAAAACCACTTTTCGCACTTGTGTTAGTGTTGTAAAACCACTTTTCGCACTTGTGATAGTGTTGAAAAACCACTTTTCGCACTTGTGTTAGTGTTGAAAAACCACTTTTCGCACTTGTCTTGGTGCAGGAAACCACTTTTGCACTTGTATTAGTGTGGAAATACCACTTTTCGCACTTGTGTTAGTGTTGAAAAACCACTTTTCGCACTTGTGTTGGTGCAGGAAACCACTTTTGCACTTGTATTAGTGTGGAAAAACCACTTTTCGCACTTGTGTTAGTGTTGAAAAACCACTTTTCGCACTTGTGTTGCTGCAGGAAACCACTTTTGCACTTGTATTAGTGTGGAAAAACCACTTTTCGCACTTGTGTTAGTGTTGAAAAACCACTTTTCGCACTTGTGTTAGTGTTGAAAAACCACTTTTCGCACTTGTGTTGGTGAAGGAAACCACTTTTGCACTTGTATTAGTGTGGAAAAAACACTTTTTGCACTTGTGATAGTGTTGAAAAACCACTTTTCGCACTTGTGTTAGTGTTGAAAAACCACTTTTCGCACATGTGTTGGTGCAGGAAACCACTTTTGCACTTGTATTAGTGTGGAAAAAACACTTTTCGCACTTGTGTTAGTGTTGAAAAACCACTTTTCGCACTTGTGTTAGTGTTGAAAAACCACTTTTCGCACTTGTGTTGGTGCAGGAAACCACTTTTGCACTTGTATTAGTGTGGGAAAACCACTTTTCGCACTTGTGTTAGTGTTGAAAAACTACTTTTCGCACTTGTGTTTGTGTTGAAAAACCACTTTTCGCACTTGTGTTGGTGCAGGAAACCACTTTTGCACTTGTATTAGTGTGGAAAAACACTTTTTGCACTTGTGATAGTGTTGAAAAACCACTTTTCGCACTTGTGTTAGTGTTGAAAAACCACTTTTTGCACTTTTGTTGGTGCAGGAAACCACTCTTGCACTTGTATTAGTGTGGAAAAACCACTTTTCGCACTTGTGTTAGTGTTGAAAAACCACTTTTCGCCTTGTTAGTGTTAAACACTTCGCCTTGTGTTAGTGTTGAAAAACCACTTTTCGCACTTGTGTTAGTGTTGAAAAACCACTTTTCGCACTTGTGTGGTGCAGGAACCACTTTTGCACTTGTATTAGTGTGGAAAATACACTTTTCGCACTTGTGTTAGTGTTGAAAAACCACTTTTCGCACTTGTGTTATTGTTGAAAAACCACTTTTCGCACTTGTGTTGGTGCAGGAAACCACTTTTGCACTTGTATTAGTGTGGAAAAACCACTTTTCGCACTTGTGTTAGTGTTGAAAAACCACTTTTCGCACTTGTGTTAGTGTTGAAAAACCACTTTTCGCACTTGTGTTAGTGTTGAAAAACCACTTTTCGCACTTGTGTTGGTGCAGGAAACCACTTTTGCACTTGTATTAGTGTGGAAAAAACACTTTTTGCACTTGTGTTAGTGTTGAAAAACCACTTTTCGCACTTGTGTTAGTGTTGAAAAACCACTTTTCGCACATGTGTTGGTGCAGGAAACCACTTTTGCACTTGTATTAGTGTGGAAAAAACACTTTTCGCACTTGTGTTAGTGTTGAAAAACCACTTTTCGCACTTGTGTTAGTGTTGAAAAACCACTTTTCGCACTTGTGTTGGTGCAGGAAACCACTTTTGCACTTGTATTGGTGTGGAAAAACCACTTTTCGCACTTGTGTTAGTGTTGAAAAACCACTTTTCGCACTTGTGTTAGTGTTGAAAAACCACTTTTCACACTTGTGTTGGTGCAGGAAACCACTTTTGCACTTGTATTAGTGTGGAAAAACCACTTTTCGCACTTGTGTTAGTGTTGAAAAACCACTTTTCGCACTTGTGTTAGTGTTGAAAAACCACTTTTCGCAGTTGTGTTGGTGCAGGAAACCACTTTTCCACTTGTATTAGTGTTGAAAAACCACTTTTTGCACTTGTGATAGTGTTGAAAAACCACCTTTCGCACTTGTGTTAGTGTTGAAAAACCACTTTTTGCACTTTTGTTGGTGCAGGAAACCACTCTTGCACTTGTATTAGTGTGGAAAAACCACTTTTCGCACTTGTGTTAGTGTTGAAAAACCACTTTTCGCACTTGTGTTAGTGTTGAAAAACCACTTTTCGCACTTGTGTTAGTGTTGAAAAACCACTTTTCGCACTTGTGTTAGTGTTGAAAAACCACTTTTCGCACTTGTGTGGGTGCAGGAAACCACTTTTGCACTTGTATTAGTGTGGAAAATACACTTTTCGCACTTGTGTTAGTGTTGAAAAACCACTTTTCGCACTTGTGTTATTGTTGAAAAACCACTTTTCGCACTTGTGTTGGTGCAGGAAACCACTTTTGCACTTGTATTAGTGTGGAAAAACCACTTTTCGCACTTGTGTAGTGTTGAAAAACCACTTTTCGCACTTGTGTTAGTGTTGAAAAACCACTTTTCGCACTTGTGTTAGTGTTTGAAAAACCACTTTTCGCACTTGTGTTGGTGCAGGAAACCACTTTTGCACTTGTATTAGTGTGGAAAAAACACTTTTTGCACTTGTGTTAGTGTTGAAAAACCACTTTTCGCACTTGTGTTAGTGTTGAAAAACCACTTTTCGCACATGTGTTGGTGCAGGAAACCACTTTTGCACTTGTATTAGTGTGGAAAAAACACTTTTCGCACTTGTGTTAGTGTTGAAAAACCACTTTTCGCACTTGTGTTAGTGTTGAAAAACCACTTTTCGCACTTGTGTTGGTGCAGGAAACCACTTTTGCACTTGTATTGGTGTGGAAAAACCACTTTTCGCACTTGTGTTAGTGTTGAAAAACCACTTTTCGCACTTGTGTTAGTGTTGAAAAACCACTTTTCACACTTGTGTTGGTGCAGGAAACCACTTTTGCACTTGTATTAGTGTGGAAAAACCACTTTTCGCACTTGTGTTAGTGTTGAAAAACCACTTTTCGCACTTGTGTTAGTGTTGAAAAACCACTTTTCGCAGTTGTGTTGGTGCAGGAAACCACTTTTCCACTTGTATTAGTGTTGAAAAACCACTTTTTGCACTTGTGATAGTGTTGAAAAACCACCTTTCGCACTTGTGTTAGTGTTGAAAAACCACTTTTTGCACTTTTGTTGGTGCAGGAAACCACTCTTGCACTTGTATTAGTGTGGAAAAACCACTTTTCGCACTTGTGTTAGTGTTGAAAAACCACTTTTCGCACTTGTGTTAGTGTTGAAAAAACCACTTTTTGCACTTGTGTTAGTGTTGAAAAACCACTTTTCGCACTTGTGTGGGTGCAGGAAACCACTTTTGCACTTGTATTAGTGTGGAAAAACCACTTTTCGCAGTTGTGTTAGTGTTGAAAAACCACTTTTCGCACTTGAGTTAGTGTTGAAAAACCACTTTTCGCACTTGTGTTAGTGTTGAAAAACAACTTTTCGCACTTGTGTTAGTGTTGAAAAACCACTTTTCGCACTTGTGTTAGTGTTGAAAAACCACTTTTCGCACTTCTTTTGGTGCAGGAAACCACTTTTGCACTTGTATTAGTGTGGAAAAAACACTTTTTGCACTTGTGTTAGTGTTGAAAAACCACTTTTCGCACTTGTGTTGGTGCAGGAAACCACTTTTGCACTTGTATTAGTGTGGAAAAAACTCTTTTTGCACTTGTGATAGTGTTGAAAAACCACTTTTGCACTTGTATTAGTGTGGTAAAAACACTTTTCGTACTTGTGTTAGTGTTGAAAAACCACTTTTCGCACTTGTGTTAGTGCAAAAAACCACTTTTCGCACTTGTGTTAGTGTTGAAAAACCACTTTTCGCACTTGTGTTAGTGTTGAAAAACCACTTTTCAAACTTGTGTTGGTGCAGGAAACCACTTTTGCACTTGTATTAGTGTGGAAAAAACACTTTTTGCACTTGTGTTAGTGTTGAAAAACCACTTTTCGCACTTGTGTTGGTGCAGGAAACCACTTTTGCACTTGTATTACTGTGGAAAAACCACTTTTCGCACTTGTGTTAGTGTTGAAAAACCACTTTTCGCACTTGTGTTAGTGTTGAAAAACCACTTTTCGCACTTGTGTTGGTGAAGGAAACCACTTTTGCACTTGTATTAGTGTGGAAAAAACACTTTTTGCACTTGTGATAGTGTTGAAAAACCACTTTTCGCACTTGTGTTAGTGTTGAAAAACCACTTTTCGCACTTGTGTTGGTGCAGGAAACAACTTTTGCACTTGTATTAATGTGGAAAAACCACTTTTCGCACTTGTGTTAGTGTTGAAAAACACTTTTCGCACTTGTGTTTGTGTTGAAAAACCACTTTTCGCACTTGTGTTGGTGCAGGAAACCACTTTTGCACTTGTATTAGTGTGGAAAAACACTTTTTGCACTTGTGATAGTGTTGAAAAACCACTTTTCGCACTTGTGTTAGTGTTGAAAAACCACTTTTCGCACTTGTGTTAGTGTTGAAAAACCACTTTTCGCACTTGTGTTAGTGTTGAAAAACCACTTCTCGCACTTGTGTGGGTGCAGGAAACCACTTTTGCACTTGTATTAGTGTGGAAAATACACTTTTCGCACTTGTGTTAGTGTTGAAAAACCACTTTTCGCACTTGTGTTAGTGTTGAAAAACCACTTTTCGCACTTGTGTTGGTGAAGGAAACCACTTTTGCACTTGTATTAGTGTGGAAAAAACACTTTTTGCACTTGTGATAGTGTTGAAAAACCACTTTTCGCACTTGTGTTAGTGTTGAAAAACCACTTTTCGCACTTGTGTTAGTGTTGAAAAACCAATTTTCCCACTTGTGTTCGTGTTGAAAAACCACTTTTCGCACTTGTGTTGATGCAGGAAACCACTTTTGCACTTGTATTAGTGTGGAAAACCACTTTTCGCACTTGTGTTAGTGTTGAAAAACACTTTTCGCACTTGTGTTAGTGTTGTAAAACCACTTTTCGCACTTGTGATAGTGTTGAAAACCACTTTTCGCACTTGTGTTAGTGTTGAAAAACCACTTTTCGCACTTGTCTTGGTGCAGGAAACCACTTTTGCACTTGTATTAGTGTGGAAAAACCACTTTTCGCACTTGTGTTAGTGTTGAAAAACCACTTTTCGCACTTGTGTTGGTGCAGGAAACCACTTTTGCACTTGTATTAGTGTGGAAAAACCACTTTTCGCACTTGTGTTAGTGTTGAAAAACCACTTTTCGCACTTGTGTTGGTGCAGGAAACCACTTTTGCACTTGTATTAGTGTGGAAAAAACACTTTTTGCACTTGTGATAGTGTTGAAAAACCACTTTTCGCACTTGTGTTAGTGTTGAAAAACCACTTTTCGCACTTGTGTTGGTGAAGGAAACCACTTTTGCACTTGTATTAGTGTGGAAAAAACACTTTTTGCACTTGTGATAGTGTTGAAAAACCACTTTTCGCACTTGTGTTAGTGTTGAAAAACCACTTTTCGCACTTGTGTTGGTGCAGGAAACAACTTTTGCACTTGTATTAGTGTGGATAAACCACTTTTTGCACTTGTGTTGGTGTTGAAAAACCACTTTTCGCACTTGTGTTAGTGTTGAAAAACCACTTTTCGCACTTGTGTTGGTGCAGGAAACCACTTTTGCACTTGTATTAGTGTGGGAAAACCACTTTTCGCACTTGTGTTAGTGTTGAAAAACTACTTTACGCACTTGTGTTTGTGTTGAAAAACCACTTTTCGCACTTGTGTTGGTGCAGGAAACCACTTTTGCACTTGTATTAGTGTGGAAAAACACTTTTTGCACTTGTGATAGTGTTGAAAAACCACTTTTCGCACTTGTGTTAGTGTTGAAAAACCACTTTTTGCACTTTTG
Source organism: Myxine glutinosa (assembly GCF_964187855.1). Taxonomy (NCBI): domain Eukaryota; kingdom Metazoa; phylum Chordata; class Myxini; order Myxiniformes; family Myxinidae; genus Myxine; species Myxine glutinosa. The sequence continues at coordinate 55,657 of NW_027617147.1, forward strand.
TTGGTGCAGGAAACCACTCTTGCACTTGTATTAGTGTGGAAAAACCACTTTTCGCACTTGTGTTAGTGTTGAAAAACCACTTTTCGCACTTGTGTTAGTGTTGAAAAACCACTTTTCGCACTTGTGTTAGTGTTGAAAAACCACTTTTCGCACTTGTGTGGGTGCAGGAAACCACTTTTGCACTTGTATTAGTGTGGAAAATACACTTTTCGCACTCGTGTTAGTGTTGAAAAACCACTTTTCGCACTTGTGTTATTGTTGAAAAACCACTTTTCGCACTTGTGTTGGTGCAGGAAACCTTTTTTGCACTTGTATTAGTGTGGAAAAACCACTTTTCGCACTTGTGTTAGTGTTGAAAAACCACTTTTCGCACTTGTGTTAGTGTTGAAAAACCACTTTTCGCACTTGTGTTAGTGTTGAAAAACCACTTTTCGCACTTGTGTTGGTGCAGGAAACCACTTTTGCACTTGTATTAGTGTGGAAAAAACACTTTTTGCACTTGTGTTAGTGTTGAAAAACCACTTTTCGCACTTGTGTTAGTGTTGAAAAACCACTTTTCGCACTTGTGTTGGTGCAGGAAACAACTTTTGCACTTGTATTAGTGTGGAAAAACCACTTTTCGCACTTGTGTTAGTGTTGAAAAACCACTTTTCGCACTTGTGTTAGTGTTGAAAAACCACTTTTCGCACTTGTGTTGGTGCAGGAAACCACTTTTGCACTTGTATTAGTGTGGGAAAACCACTTTTCGCACTTGTGTTAGTGTTGAAAAACTACTTTTCGCACTTGTGTTTGTGTTGAAAAACCACTTTTCGCACTTGTGTTGGTGCAGGAAACCACTTTTGCACTTGTATTAGTGTGGAAAAACAATTTTTGCACTTGTGATAGTGTTGAAAAACCACTTTTCGCACTTGTGTTAGTGTTGAAAAACCACTTTTTGCACTTTTGTTGGTGCAGGAAACCACTCTTGCACTTGTATTAGTGTGGAAAAACCACTTTTCGCACTTGTGTTAGTGTTGAAAAACCACTTTTCGCACTTGTGTTAGTGTTGAAAAACCACTTTTCGCACTTGTGTTAGTGTTGAAAAACCACTTTTCGCACTTGTGTGGGTGCAGGAAACCACTTTTGCACTTGTATTAGTGTGGAAAATACACTTTTCGCACTTGTGTTAGTGTTGAAAAACCACTTTTCGCACTTGTGTTATTGTTGAAAAACCACTTTTCGCACTTGTGTTGGTGCAGGAAACCACTTTTGCACTTGTATTAGTGTGGAAAAACCACTTTTCGCACTTGTGTTAGTGTTGAAAAACCACTTTTCGCACTTGTGTTAGTGTTGAAAAACCACTTTTCGCACTTGTGTTGGTGTTGCAAAACCACTTTTCGCACTTGTGTTGGTGCAGGAAACCACTTTTGCACTTGTATTAGTGTGGAAAAAACACTTTTTGCACTTGTGTTAGTGTTGAAAAACCACTTTTCGCACTTGTGTTAGTGTTGAAAAACCACTTTTCGCACATGTGTTGGTGCAGGAAACCACTTTTGCACTTGTATTAGTGTGGAAAAAACACTTTTCGCACTTATGTTAGTGTTGAAAAACCACTTTTCGCACTTGTGTTAGTGTTGAAAAACCACTTTTCGCACTTGTGTTGGTGCAGGAAACCACTTTTGCACTTGTATTGGTGTGGAAAAACCACTTTTCGCACTTGTGTTAGTGTTGAAAAACCACTTTTCGCACTTGTGTTAGTGTTGAAAAACCACTTTTCACACTTGTGTTGGTGCAGGAAACCACTTTTGCACTTGTATTAGTGTGGAAAAACCACTTTTCGCACTTGTGTTAGTGTTGAAAAACCACTTTTCGCACTTGTGTTAGTGTTGAAAAACCACTTTTCGCAGTTGTGTTGGTGCAGGAAACCACTTTTCCACTTGTATTAGTGTGGAAAACCACTTTTTGCACTTGTGATAGTGTTGAAAAACCACCTTTCGCACTTGTGTTAGTGTTGAAAAACCACTTTTTGCACTTTTGTTGGTGCAGGAAACCACTCTTGCACTTGTATTAGTGTGGAAAAACCACTTTTCGCACTTGTGTTAGTGTTGAAAAACCACTTTTCGCACTTGTGTTAGTGTTGAAAAACCACTTTTTGCACTTGTGTTAGTGTTGAAAAACCACTTTTCGCACTTGTGTGGGTGCAGGAAACCACTTTTGCACTTGTATTAGTGTGGAAAAACCACTTTTCGCAGTTGTGTTAGTGTTGAAAAACCACTTTTCGCACTTGAGTTAGTGTTGAAAAACCACTTTTCGCACTTGTGTTAGTGTTGAAAAACAACTTTTCGCACTTGTGTTAGTGTTGAAAAACCACTTTTCGCACTTGTGTTAGTGTTGAAAAACCACTTTTCGCACTTCTTTTGGTGCAGGAAACCACTTTTGCACTTGTATTAGCGTGGAAAAAACACTTTTTGCACTTGTGTTAGTGTTGAAAAACCACTTTTCGCACTTGTGTTGGTGCAGGAAACCACTTTTGCACTTGTATTAGTGTGGAAAAAACTCTTTTTGCACTTGTGATAGTGTTGAAAAACCACTTTTGCACTTGTATTAGTGTGGTAAAAACACTTTTCGTACTTGTGTTAGTGTTGAAAAAACACTTTTCGCACTTGTGTTAGTGTTGAAAAACCACTTTTCGCACTTGTGTTGGTGCAGGAAACCACTTTTGCACTTGTATTAGTGTGGAAAAACCACTTTTCGCACTTGTGTTAGTGTTGAAAAACCACTTTTCGCACTTGTGTTAGTGTTGAAAAACCACTTTTCGCACTTGTGTGGGTGCAGGAAACCACTTTTGCACTTGTATTAGTGTGGAAAATACACTTTTCGCACTTGTGTTAGTGTTGAAAAACCACTTTTCGCACTTGTGTTATTGTTGAAAAACCACTTTTCGCACTTATGTTGGTGCAGGAAACCACTTTTGCACTTGTATTAGTGTGGAAAAACCACTTTTCGCACTTGTGTTAGTGTTGAAAAACCACTTTTCGCACTTGTGTTAGTGTTGAAAAACCACTTTTCGCACTTGTGTTAGTGTTGAAAAACCACTTTTCGCACTTGTGTTGGTGCAGGAAACCACTCTTGCACTTGTATTAGTGTGGAAAAACCACTTTTTGCACTTGTGATAGTGTTGAAAAACCACTTTTGCACTTGTATTAGTGTGGAAAAAACACTTTTCGTACTTGTGTTAGTGTTGAAAAACCACTTTTCGCACTTGTGTTAGTGTTGAAAAACCACTTTTCGCACTTGTGTTAGTGTTGAAAAACCACTTTTCGCACTTGTGTTAGTGTTGAAAAACCACTTTTCAAACTTGTGTTGGTGCAGGAAACCACTTTTGCACTTGTATTAGTGTGGAAAAAACACTTTTTGCACTTGTGTTAGTGTTGAAAAACCACTTTTCGCACTTGTGTTAGTGTTGAAAAACCACTTTTCGCACTTGTGTTGGTGCAGCAAACCACTTTTGCACTTGTATTAGTGTGGAAAAAACACTTTTCGCACTTGTGTTAGTGTTGAAAAACCAATTTTCGCACTTGTGTTCGTGTTGAAAAACCACTTTTCGCACTTGTGTTGATGCAGGAAACCACTTTTGCACTTGTATTAGTGTGGAAAACCACTTTTCGCACTTGTGTTAGTGTTGAAAAACCACTTTTCGCACTTGTGTTAGTGTTGTAAAACCACTTTTCGCACTTGTGATAGTGTTGAAAAACCACTTTTCGCACTTGTGTTAGTGTTGAAAAACCACTTTTCGCACTTGTCTTGGTGCAGGAAACCACTTTTGCACTTGTATTAGTGTGGAAATACCACTTTTCGCACTTGTGTTAGTGTTGAAAAACCACTTTTCGCACTTGTGTTGGTGCAGGAAACCACTTTTGCACTTGTATTAGTGTGGAAAAACCACTTTTCGCACTTGTGTTAGTGTTGAAAAACCACTTTTCGCACTTGTGTTGCTGCAGGAAACCACTTTTGCACTTGTATTAGTGTGGAAAAACCACTTTTCGCACTTGTGTTAGTGTTGAAAAACCACTTTTCGCACTTGTGTTAGTGTTGAAAAACCACTTTTCGCACTTGTGTTGGTGAAGGAAACCACTTTTGCACTTGTATTAGTGTGGAAAAAACACTTTTTGCACTTGTGATAGTGTTGAAAAACCACTTTTCGCACTTGTGTTAGTGTTGAAAAACCACTTTTCGCACATGTGTTGGTGCAGGAAACCACTTTTGCACTTGTATTAGTGTGGAAAAAACACTTTTCGCACTTGTGTTAGTGTTGAAAAACCACTTTTCGCACTTGTGTTAGTGTTGAAAAACCACTTTTCGCACTTGTGTTGGTGCAGGAAACCACTTTTGCACTTGTATTAGTGTGGGAAAACCACTTTTCGCACTTGTGTTAGTGTTGAAAAACTACTTTTCGCACTTGTGTTTGTGTTGAAAAACCACTTTTCGCACTTGTGTTGGTGCAGGAAACCACTTTTGCACTTGTATTAGTGTGGAAAAACACTTTTTGCACTTGTGATAGTGTTGAAAAACCACTTTTCGCACTTGTGTTAGTGTTGAAAAACCACTTTTTGCACTTTTGTTGGTGCAGGAAACCACTCTTGCACTTGTATTAGTGTGGAAAAACCACTTTTCGCACTTGTGTTAGTGTTGAAAAACCACTTTTCGCACTTGTGTTAGTGTTGAAAAACCACTTTTCGCACTTGTGTTAGTGTTGAAAAACCACTTTTCGCACTTGTGTGGGTGCAGGAAACCACTTTTGCACTTGTATTAGTGTGGAAAATACACTTTTCGCACTTGTGTTAGTGTTGAAAAACCACTTTTCGCACTTGTGTTATTGTTGAAAAACCACTTTTCGCACTTGTGTTGGTGCAGGAAACCACTTTTGCACTTGTATTAGTGTGGAAAAACCACTTTTCGCACTTGTGTTAGTGTTGAAAAACCACTTTTCGCACTTGTGTTAGTGTTGAAAAACCACTTTTCGCACTTGTGTTAGTGTTGAAAAACCACTTTTCGCACTTGTGTTGGTGCAGGAAACCACTTTTGCACTTGTATTAGTGTGGAAAAAACACTTTTTGCACTTGTGTTAGTGTTGAAAAACCACTTTTCGCACTTGTGTTAGTGTTGAAAAACCACTTTTCGCACATGTGTTGGTGCAGGAAACCACTTTTGCACTTGTATTAGTGTGGAAAAAACACTTTTCGCACTTGTGTTAGTGTTGAAAAACCACTTTTCGCACTTGTGTTAGTGTTGAAAAACCACTTTTCGCACTTGTGTTGGTGCAGGAAACCACTTTTGCACTTGTATTGGTGTGGAAAAACCACTTTTCGCACTTGTGTTAGTGTTGAAAAACCACTTTTCGCACTTGTGTTAGTGTTGAAAAACCACTTTTCACACTTGTGTTGGTGCAGGAAACCACTTTTGCACTTGTATTAGTGTGGAAAAACCACTTTTCGCACTTGTGTTAGTGTTGAAAAACCACTTTTTGCACTTGTGTTAGTGTTGAAAAACCACTTTTCGCACTTGTGTGGGTGCAGGAAACCACTTTTGCACTTGTATTAGTGTGGAAAAACCACTTTTCGCAGTTGTGTTAGTGTTGAAAAACCACTTTTCGCACTTGAGTTAGTGTTGAAAAACCACTTTTCGCACTTGTGTTAGTGTTGAAAAACAACTTTTCGCACTTGTGTTAGTGTTGAAAAACCACTTTTCGCACTTGTGTTAGTGTTGAAAAACCACTTTTCGCACTTCTTTTGGTGCAGGAAACCACTTTTGCACTTGTATTAGTGTGGAAAAAACACTTTTTGCACTTGTGTTAGTGTTGAAAAACCACTTTTCGCACTTGTGTTGGTGCAGGAAACCACTTTTGCACTTGTATTAGTGTGGAAAAAACTCTTTTTGCACTTGTGATAGTGTTGAAAAACCACTTTTGCACTTGTATTAGTGTGGTAAAAACACTTTTCGTACTTGTGTTAGTGTTGAAAAACCACTTTTCGCACTTGTGTTAGTGCAAAAAACCACTTTTCGCACTTGTGTTAGTGTTGAAAAACCACTTTTCGCACTTGTGTTAGTGTTGAAAAACCACTTTTCAAACTTGTGTTGGTGCAGGAAACCACTTTTGCACTTGTATTAGTGTGGAAAAAACACTTTTTGCACTTGTGTTAGTGTTGAAAAACCACTTTTCGCACTTGTGTTGGTGCAGGAAACCACTTTTGCACTTGTATTACTGTGGAAAAACCACTTTTCGCACTTGTGTTAGTGTTGAAAAACCACTTTTCGCACTTGTGTTGGTGCAGGAAACAACTTTTGCACTTGTATTAGTGTGGAAAAACCACTTTTCGCACTTGTGTTAGTGTTGAAAAACCACTTTTCGCACTTGTGTTTGTGTTGAAAAACCACTTTTCGCACTTGTGTTGGTGCAGGAAACAACTTTTGCACTTGTATTAGTGTGGAAAAACCACTTTTCGCACTTGTGTTAGTGTTGAAAAACCACTTTTCGCACTTGTGTTTGTGTTGAAAAACCACTTTTCGCACTTGTGTTGGTGCAGGAAACCACTTTTGCACTTGTATTAGTGTGGAAAAACACTTTTTGCACTTGTGATAGTGTTGAAAAACCACTTTTCGCACTTGTGTTAGTGTTGAAAAACCACTTTTCGCACTTGTGTTAGTGTTGAAAAACCACTTTTCGCACTTGTGTTAGTGTTGAAAAACCACTTCTCGCACTTGTGTGGGTGCAGGAAACCACTTTTGCACTTGTATTAGTGTGGAAAATACACTTTTCGCACTTGTGTTAGTGTTGAAAAACCACTTTTCGCACTTGTGTTAGTGTTGAAAAACCACTTTTCGCACTTGTGTTGGTGAAGGAAACCACTTTTGCACTTGTATTAGTGTGGAAAAAACACTTTTTGCACTTGTGATAGTGTTGAAAAACCACTTTTCGCACTTGTGTTAGTGTTGAAAAACCACTTTTCGCACTTGTGTTAGTGTTGAAAAACCAATTTTCCCACTTGTGTTCGTGTTGAAAAACCACTTTTCGCACTTGTGTTGATGCAGGAAACCACTTTTGCACTTGTATTAGTGTGGAAAACCACTTTTCGCACTTGTGTTAGTGTTGAAAAACCACTTTTCGCACTTGTGTTAGTGTTGTAAAACCACTTTTCGCACTTGTGATAGTGTTGAAAACCACTTTTCGCACTTGTGTTAGTGTTGAAAAACCACTTTTCGCACTTGTCTTGGTGCAGGAAACCACTTTTGCACTTGTATTAGTGTGGAAAAACCACTTTTCGCACTTGTGTTAGTGTTGAAAAACCACTTTTCGCACTTGTGTTGGTGCAGGAAACCACTTTTGCACTTGTATTAGTGTGGAAAAACCACTTTTCGCACTTGTGTTAGTGTTGAAAAACCACTTTTCGCACTTGTGTTGGTGCAGGAAACCACTTTTGCACTTGTATTAGTGTGGAAAAAACACTTTTTGCACTTGTGATAGTGTTGAAAAACCACTTTTCGCACTTGTGTTAGTGTTGAAAAACCACTTTTCGCACTTGTGTTGGTGAAGGAAACCACTTTTGCACTTGTATTAGTGTGGAAAAAACACTTTTTGCACTTGTGATAGTGTTGAAAAACCACTTTTCGCACTTGTGTTAGTGTTGAAAAACCACTTTTCGCACTTGTGTTGGTGCAGGAAACAACTTTTGCACTTGTATTAGTGTGGATAAACCACTTTTTGCACTTGTGTTGGTGTTGAAAAACCACTTTTCGCACTTGTGTTAGTGTTGAAAAACCACTTTTCGCACTTGTGTTGGTGCAGGAAACCACTTTTGCACTTGTATTAGTGTGGGAAAACCACTTTTCGCACTTGTGTTAGTGTTGAAAAACCACTTTTCGCACTTGTGTTAGTGTTGAAAAACCACTTTTCGCACTTGTGTTAGTGTTGAAAAACCACTTTTCGCACTTGTGTTGGTGCAGGAAACCACTTTTGCACTTGTATTAGTGTGGAAAAACCACTTTTCGCACTTGTGTTAGTGTTGAAAAACCACTTTTCGCACTTGTGTTAGTGTTGAAAAACCACTTTTCGCACTTGTGTTAGTGTTGAAAAACCACTTTTCGCACTTGTGTGGGTGCAGGAAACCACTTTTGCACTTGTATTAGTGTGGAAAATACACTTTTCGCACTCGTGTTAGTGTTGAAAAACCACTTTTCGCACTTGTGTTATTGTTGAAAAACCACTTTTCGCACTTGTGTTGGTGCAGGAAACCTTTTTTGCACTTGTATTAGTGTGGAAAAACCACTTTTCGCACTTGTGTTAGTGTTGAAAAACCACTTTTCGCACTTGTGTTAGTGTTGAAAAACCACTTTTCGCACTTGTGTTAGTGTTGAAAAACCACTTTTCGCACTTGTGTTGGTGCAGGAAACCACTTTTGCACTTGTATTAGTGTGGAAAAAACACTTTTTGCACTTGTGTTAGTGTTGAAAAACCACTTTTTGCACTTGTGTTAGTGTTGAAAAACCACTTTTCGCACTTGTGTTGGTGCAGGAAACAACTTTTGCACTTGTATTAGTGTGGAAAAACCACTTTTCGCACTTGTGTTAGTGTTGAAAAACCACTTTTCGCACTTGTGTTAGTGTTGAAAAACCACTTTTCGCACTTGTGTTGGTGCAGGAAACCACTTTTGCACTTGTATTAGTGTGGGAAAACCACTTTTCGCACTTGTGTTAGTGTTGAAAAACTACTTTTCGCACTTGTGTTTGTGTTGAAAAACCACTTTTCGCACTTGTGTTGGTGCAGGAAACCACTTTTGCACTTGTATTAGTGTGGAAAAACAATTTTTGCACTTGTGATAGTGTTGAAAAACCACTTTTCGCACTTGTGTTAGTGTTGAAAAACCACTTTTTGCACTTTTGTTGGTGCAGGAAACCACTCTTGCACTTGTATTAGTGTGGAAAAACCACTTTTCGCACTTGTGTTAGTGTTGAAAAACCACTTTTCGCACTTGTGTTAGTGTTGAAAAACCACTTTTCGCACTTGTGTTAGTGTTGAAAAACCACTTTTCGCACTTGTGTGGGTGCAGGAAACCACTTTTGCACTTGTATTAGTGTGGAAAATACACTTTTCGCACTTGTGTTAGTGTTGAAAAACCACTTTTCGCACTTGTGTTATTGTTGAAAAACCACTTTTCGCACTTGTGTTGGTGCAGGAAACCACTTTTGCACTTGTATTAGTGTGGAAAAACCACTTTTCGCACTTGTGTTAGTGTTGAAAAACCACTTTTCGCACTTGTGTTAGTGTTGAAAAACCACTTTTCGCACTTGTGTTAGTGTTGAAAAACCACTTTTCGCACTTGTGTTGGTGCAGGAAACCACTTTTGCACTTGTATTAGTGTGGAAAAAACACTTTTTGCACTTGTGTTAGTGTTGAAAAACCACTTTTCGCACTTGTGTTAGTGTTGAAAAACCACTTTTCGCACATGTGTTGGTGCAGGAAACCACTTTTGCACTTGTATTAGTGTGGAAAAAACACTTTTCGCACTTGTGTTAGTGTTGAAAAACCACTTTTCGCACTTGTGTTAGTGTTGAAAAACCACTTTTCGCACTTGTGTTGGTGCAGGAAACCACTTTTGCACTTGTATTGGTGTGGAAAAACCACTTTTCGCACTTGTGTTAGTGTTGAAAAACCACTTTTCGCACTTGTGTTAGTGTTGAAAAACCACTTTTCACACTTGTGTTGGTGCAGGAAACCACTTTTGCACTTGTATTAGTGTGGAAAAACCACTTTTCGCTCTTGTGTTAGTGTTGAAAAACCACTTTTCGCACTTGTGTTAGTGTTGAAAAACCACTTTTCGCAGTTGTGTTGGTGCAGGTAACCACTTTTCCACTTGTATTAGTGTGGAAAACCACTTTTTGCACTTGTGATAGTGTTGAAAAACCACCTTTCGCACTTGTGTTAGTGTTGAAAAACCACTTTTTGCACTTTTGTTGGTGCAGGAAACCACTCTTGCACTTGTATTAGTGTGGAAAAACCACTTTTCGCACTTGTGTTAGTGTTGAAAAACCACTTTTCGCACTTGTGTTAGTGTTGAAAAACCACTTTTTGCACTTGTGTTAGTGTTGAAAAACCACTTTTCGCACTTGTGTGGGTGCAGGAAACCACTTTTGCACTTGTATTAGTGTGGAAAAACCACTTTTCGCAGTTGTGTTAGTGTTGAAAAACCACTTTTCGCACTTGAGTTAGTGTTGAAAAACCACTTTTCGCACTTGTGTTAGTGTTGAAAAACAACTTTTCGCACTTGTGTTAGTGTTGAAAAACCACTTTTCGCACTTGTGTTAGTGTTGAAAAACCACTTTTCGCACTTCTTTTGGTGCAGGAAACCACTTTTGCACTTGTATTAGTGTGGAAAAAACACTTTTTGCACTTGTGTTAGTGTTGAAAAACCACTTTTCGCACTTGTGTTGGTGCAGGAAACCACTTTTGCACTTGTATTAGTGTGGAAAAAACTCTTTTTGCACTTGTGATAGTGTTGAAAAACCACTTTTGCACTTGTATTAGTGTGGTAAAAACACTTTTCGTACTTGTGTTAGTGTTGAAAAACCACTTTTCGCACTTGTGTTAGTGCAAAAAACCACTTTTCGCACTTGTGTTAGTGTTGAAAAACCACTTTTCGCACTTGTGTTAGTGTTGAAAAACCACTTTTCAAACTTGTGTTGGTGCAGGAAACCACTTTTGCACTTGTATTAGTGTGGAAAAAACACTTTTTGCACTTGTGTTAGTGTTGAAAAACCACTTTTCGCACTTGTGTTGGTGCAGGAAACCACTTTTGCACTTGTATTACTGTGGAAAAACCACTTTTCGCACTTGTGTTAGTGTTGAAAAACCACTTTTCGCACTTGTGTTAGTGTTGAAAAACCACTTTTCGCACTTGTGTTGGTGAAGGAAACCACTTTTGCACTTGTATTAGTGTGGAAAAAACACTTTTTGCACTTGTGATAGTGTTGAAAAACCACTTTTCGCACTTGTGTAAGTGTTGAAAAACCACTTTTCGCACTTGTGTTGGTGCAGGAAACAACTTTTGCACTTGTATTAGTGTGGAAAAACCACTTTTCGCACTTGTGTTAGTGTTGAAAAACCACTTTTCGCACTTGTGTTTGTGTTGAAAAACCACTTTTCGCACTTGTGTTGGTGCAGGAAACCACTTTTGCACTTGTATTAGTGTGGAAAAACACTTTTTGCACTTGTGATAGTGTTGAAAAACCACTTTTCGCACTTGTGTTAGTGTTGAAAAACCACTTTTCGCACTTGTGTTAGTGTTGAAAAACCACTTTTCGCACTTGTGTTAGTGTTGAAAAACCACTTCTCGCACTTGTGTGGGTGCAGGAAACCACTTTTGCACTTGTATTAGTGTGGAAAAACCACTTTTCGCAGTTGTGTTAGTGTTGAAAAACCACTTTTCGCACTTGAGTTAGTGTTGAAAAACCACTTTTCGCACTTGTGTTAGTGTTGAAAAACAACTTTTCGCACTTGTGTTAGTGTTGAAAAACCACTTTTCGCACTTGTGTTAGTGTTGAAAAACCACTTTTCGCACTTCTTTTGGTGCAGGAAACCACTTTTGCACTTGTATTAGTGTGGAAAAAACACTTTTTGCACTTGTGTTAGTGTTGAAAAACCACTTTTCGCACTTGTGTTGGTGCAGGAAACCACTTTTGCACTTGTATTAGTGTGGAAAAAACTCTTTTTGCACTTGTGATAGTGTTGAAAAACCACTTTTGCACTTGTATTAGTGTGGTAAAAACACTTTTCGTACTTGTGTTAGTGTTGAAAAACCACTTTTCGCACTTGTGTTAGTGCAAAAAACCACTTTTCGCACTTGTGTTAGTGTTGAAAAACCACTTTTCGCACTTGTGTTAGTGTTGAAAAACCACTTTTCAAACTTGTGTTGGTGCAGGAAACCACTTTTGCACTTGTATTAGTGTGGAAAAAACACTTTTTGCACTTGTGTTAGTGTTGAAAAACCACTTTTCGCACTTGTGTTGGTGCAGGAAACCACTTTTGCACTTGTATTACTGTGGAAAAACCACTTTTCGCACTTGTGTTAGTGTTGAAAAACCACTTTTCGCACTTGTGTTAGTGTTGAAAAACCACTTTTCGCACTTGTGTTGGTGAAGGAAACCACTTTTGCACTTGTATTAGTGTGGAAAAACCACTTTTCGCACTTGTGTTAGTGTTGAAAAACCACTTTTCGCACTTGTGTTTGTGTTGAAAAACCACTTTTCGCACTTGTGTTGGTGCAGGAAACCACTTTTGCACTTGTATTAGTGTGGAAAAACACTTTTTGCACTTGTGTTAGTGTTGAAAAACCACTTTTCGCACTTGTGTTGGTGCAGGAAACCACTTTTGCACTTGTATTAGTGTGGAAAAAACTCTTTTTGCACTTGTGATAGTGTTGAAAAAACCACTTTTGCACTTGTATTAGTGTGGTAAAAACACTTTTCGTACTTGTGTTAGTGTTGAAAAACCACTTTTCGCACTTGTGTTAGTGCAAGAAACCACTTTTCGCACTTGTGTTAGTGTTGAAAAACCACTTTTCGCACTTGTGTTAGTGTTGAAAAACCACTTTTCAAACTTGTGTTGGTGCAGGAAACCACTTTTGCACTTGTATTAGTGTGGAAAAAACACTTTTTGCACTTGTGTTAGTGTTGAAAAACCACTTTTCGCACTTGTGTTGGTGCAGGAAACCACTTTTGCACTTGTATTAGTGTGGAAAAACCACTTTTCGCACTTGTGTTAGTGTTGAAAAACCAATTTTCGCACTTGTGTTAGTGTTGAAAAACCACTTTTCGCACTTGTGTTGGTGAAGGAAACCACTTTTGCACTTGTATTAGTGTGGAAAAAACACTTTTTGCACTTGTGATAGTGTTGAAAAACCACTTTTCGCACTTGTGTTAGTGTTGAAAAACCACTTTTCGCACTTGTGTTGGTGCAGGAAACAACTTTTGCACTTGTATTAGTGTGGAAAAACCACTTTTCGCACTTGTGTTAGTGTTGAAAAACCACTTTTCGCACTTGTGTTAGTGTTGAAAAACCACTTTTCGCACTTGTGTTGGTGCAGGAAACCACTTTTGCACTTGTATTAGTGTGGAAAAACACTTTTCGCACTTGTGTTAGTGTTGAAAAACCACTTTTCGCACATGTGTTGGTGCAGGAAACCACTTTTGCACTTGTATTAGTGTGGAAAAAACACTTTTCGCACTTGTGTTAGTGTTGAAAAACCACTTTTCGCACTTGTGTTAGTGTTGAAAAACCACTTTTCGCACTTGTGTTGGTGCAGGAAACCACTTTTGCACTTGTATTGGTGTGGAAAAACCACTTTTCGCACTTGTGTTAGTGTTGAAAAACCACTTTTCGCACTTGTGTTAGTGTTGAAAAACCACTTTTCGCAGTTGTGTTGGTGCAGGAAACCACTTTTGCACTTGTATTAGTGTGGAAAAACCACTTTTTGCACTTGTGATAGTGTTGAAAAACCACTTTTCGCACTTGTGTTAGTGTTGAAAAACCACTTTTTGCACTTTTGTTGGTGCAGGAAACCACTCTTGCACTTGTATTAGTGTGGAAAAACCACTTTTCGCACTTGTGTTAGTGTTGAAAAACCACTTTTCGCACTTGTGTTAGTGTTGAAAAACCACTTTTCGCACTTGTGTGGGTGCAGGAAACCACTTTTGCACTTGTATTAGTGTGGAAAAACCACTTTTCGCAGTTGTGTTAGTGTTGAAAAACCACTTTTCGCACTTGAGTTAGTGTTGAAAAACCACTTTTCGCACTTGTGTTAGTGTTGAAAAACAACTTTTCGCACTTGTGTTAGTGTTGAAAAACCACTTTTCGCACTTGTGTTAGTGTTGAAAAACCACTTTTCGCACTTCTTTTGGTGCAGGAAACCACTTTTGCACTTGTATTAGTGTGGAAAAAACACTCTTTGCACTTGTGTTAGTGTTGAAAAACCACTTTTCGCACTTGTGTTGGTGCAGGAAACCACTTTTGCACTTGTATTAGTGTGGAAAAAACTCTTTTTGCACTTGTGATAGTGTTGAAAAACCACTTTTGCACTTGTATTAGTGTGGTAAAAACACTTTTCGTACTTGTGTTAGTGTTGAAAAACCACTTTTCGCACTTGTGTTAGTGCAAAAAACCACTTTTCGCACTTGTGTTAGTGTTGAAAAACCACTTTTCAAACTTGTGTTGGTGCAGGAAACCACTTTTGCACTTGTATTAGTGTGGAAAAAACACTTTTTGCACTTGTGTTAGTGTTGAAAAACCACTTTTCGCACTTGTGTTGGTGCAGGAAACCACTTTTGCACTTGTATTAGTGTGGAAAAACCACTTTTCGCACTTGTGTTAGTGTTGAAAAACCAATTTTCGCACTTGTGTTAGTGTTGAAAAACCACTTTTCGCACTTGTGTTGGTGAAGGAAACCACTTTTGCACTTGTATTAGTGTGGAAAAAACACTTTTTGCACTTGTGATAGTGTTGAAAAACCACTTTTCGCACTTGTGTTAGTGTTGAAAAACCACTTTTCGCACTTGTGTTGGTGCAGGAAACAACTTTTGCACTTGTATTAGTGTGGAAAAACCACTTTTCGCACTTGTGTTAGTGTTGAAAAACCACTTTTCGCACTTGTGTTAGTGTTGAAAAACCACTTTTCGCACTTGTGTTGGTGCAGGAAACCACTTTTGCACTTGTATTAGTGTGGAAAAACACTTTTTGCACTTGTGATAGTGTTGAAAAACCACTTTTCGCACTTGTGTTAGTGTTGAAAAACCACTTTTTGCACTTTTGTTGGTGCAGGAAACCACTCTTGCACTTGTATTAGTGTGGAAAAACCACTTTTCGCACTTGTGTTAGTGTTGAAAAACCACTTTTCGCACTTGTGTTAGTGTTGAAAAACCACTTTTCGCACTTGTGTTAGTGTTGAAAAACCACTTTTCGCACTTGTGTGGGTGCAGGAAACCACTTTTGCACTTGTATTAGTGTGGAAAATACACTTTTCGCACTTGTGTTAGTGTTGAAAAACCACTTTTCGCACTTGTGTTAGTGTTGAAAAACCACTTTTCGCACTTGTGTTGGTGCAGGAAACCACTTTTGCACTTGTATTAGTGTGGAAAAAACACTTTTCGCACTTGTGTTAGTGTTGAAAAACCACTTTTCGCACTTGTCTTGGTGCAGGAAACCACTTTTGCACTTGTATTAGTGTGGAAAAACCACTTTTCGCACTTGTGTTAGTGTTGAAAAACCACTTTTCGCACTTGTGTTGGTGCAGGAAACCACTTTTGCACTTGTATTAGTGTGGAAAAACCACTTTTCGCACTTGTGTTAGTGTTGAAAAAACCACTTTTCGCACTTGTGTTAGTGTTGAAAAACCACTTTTCGCACTTGTGTGGGTGCAGGAAACCACTTTTGCACTTGTATTAGTGTGGAAAATACACTTTTCGCACTTGTGTTAGTGTTGAAAAACCACTTTTCGCACTTGTGTTATTGTTGAAAAACCACTTTTCGCACTTGTGTTGGTGCAGGAAACCACTTTTGCACTTGTATTAGTGTGGAAAAACCACTTTTCGCACTTGTGTTAGTGTTGAAAAACCACTTTTCGCACTTGTGTTAGTGTTGAAAAACCACTTTTCGCACTTGTGTTAGTGTTGAAAAACCACTTTTCGCACTTGTGTTGGTGCAGGAAACCACTCTTGCACTTGTATTAGTGTGGAAAAACCACTTTTTGCACTTGTGATAGTGTTGAAAAACCACTTTTGCACTTGTATTAGTGTGGAAAAAACACTTTTCGTACTTGTGTTAGTGTTGAAAAACCACTTTTCGCACTTGTGTTAGTGTTGAAAAACCACTTTTCGCACTTGTGTTAGTGTTGAAAAACCACTTTTCGCACTTGTGTTAGTGTTGAAAAACCACTTTTCAAACTTGTGTTGGTGCAGGAAACCACTTTTGCACTTGTATTAGTGTGGAAAAAACACTTTTTGCACTTGTGTTAGTGTTGAAAAACCACTTTTCGCACTTGTGTTAGTGTTGAAAAACCACTTTTCGCACTTGTGTTGGTGCAGCAAACCACTTTTGCACTTGTATTAGTGTGGAAAAAACACTTTTCGCACTTGTGTTAGTGTTGAAAAACCAATTTTCGCACTTGTGTTCGTGTTGAAAAACCACTTTTCGCACTTGTGTTGATGCAGGAAACCACTTTTGCACTTGTATTAGTGTGGAAAACCACTTTTCGCACTTGTGTTAGTGTTGAAAAACCACTTTTCGCACTTGTGTTAGTGTTGTAAAACCACTTTTCGCACTTGTGATAGTGTTGAAAAACCACTTTTCGCACTTGTGTTAGTGTTGAAAAACCACTTTTCGCACTTGTCTTGGTGCAGGAAACCACTTTTGCACTTGTATTAGTGTGGAAATACCACTTTTCGCACTTGTGTTAGTGCTGAAAAACCACTTTTCGCACTTGTGTTGGTGCAGGAAACCACTTTTGCACTTGTATTAGTGTGGAAAAACCACTTTTCGCACTTGTGTTAGTGTTGAAAAACCACTTTTCGCACTTGTGTTGCTGCAGGAAACCACTTTTGCACTTGTATTAGTGTGGAAAAACCACTTTTCGCACTTGTGTTAGTGTTGAAAAACCACTTTTCGCACTTGTGTTAGTGTTGAAAAACCACTTTTCGCACTTGTGTTGGTGAAGGAAACCACTTTTGCACTTGTATTAGTGTGGAAAAAACACTTTTTGCACTTGTGATAGTGTTGAAAAACCACTTTTCGCACTTGTGTTAGTGTTGAAAAACCACTTTTCGCACTTGTGTTGGTGCAGGAAACAACTTTTGCACTTGTATTAGTGTGGAAAAACCACTTTTCGCACTTGTGTTAGTGTTGAAAAACCACTTTTCGCACTTGTGTTAGTGTTGAAAAACCACTTTTCGCACTTGTGTTAGTGTTGAAAAACCACTTTTCAAACTTGTGTTGGTGCAGGAAACCACTTTTGCACTTGTATTAGTGTGGAAAAAACACTTTTTGCACTTGTGTTAGTGTTGAAAAACCACTTTTCGCACTTGTGTTAGTGTTGAAAAACCACTTTTCGCACTTGTGTTGGTGCAGCAAACCACCTTTGCACTTGTATTAGTGTGGAAAAAACACTTTTCGCACTTGTGTTAGTGTTGAAAAACCAATTTTCGCACTTGTGTTCGTGTTGAAAAACCACTTTTCGCACTTGTGTTGATGCAGGAAACCACTTTTGCACTTGTATTAGTGTGGAAAACCACTTTCCGCACTTGTGTTAGTTGAAAAACCACTTTTCGCACTTGTGTTAGTGTTGTAAAACCACTTTTCGCACTTGTGATAGTGTTGAAAAACCACTTTTCGCACTTGTGTTAGTGTTGAAAAACCACTTTTCGCACTTGTCTTGGTGCAGGAAACCACTTTTGCACTTGTATTAGTGTGGAAAAACCACTTTTCGCACTTGTGTTAGTGTTGAAAAACCACTTTTCGCACTTGTGTTGGTGCAGGAAACCACTTTTGCACTTGTATTAGTGTGGAAAAACCACTTTTCGCACTTGTGTTAGTGTTGAAAAACCACTTTTCGCACTTGTGTTAGTGTTGAAAAACCACTTTTCGCACTTGTGTGGGTGCAGGAAACCACTTTTGCACTTGTATTAGTGTGGAAAATACACTTTTCGCACTTGTGTTAGTGTAGAAAAACCACTTTTCGCACTTGTGTTATTGTTGAAAAACCACTTTTCGCACTTGTGTTGGTGCAAGAAACCACTTTTGCACTTGTATTAGTGTGGAAAAACCACTTTTCGCACTTGTGTTAGTGTTGAAAAACCACTTTTCGCACTTGTGTTAGTGTTGAAAAACCACTTTTCGCACTTGTGTTAGTGTTGAAAAACCACTTTTCGCACTTGTGTTGGTGCAGGAAACCACTCTTGCACTTGTATTAGTGTGGAAAAACCACTTTTTGCACTTGTGATAGTGTTGAAAAACCACTTTTGCACTTGTATTAGTGTGGAAAAAACACTTTTCGTACTTGTGTTAGTGTTGAAAAACCACTTTTCGCACTTGTGTTAGTGTTGAAAAACCACTTTTCGCACTTGTGTTAGTGTTGAAAAACCACTTTTCGCACTTGTGTTAGTGTTGAAAAACCACTTTTCAAACTTGTGTTGGTGCAGGAAACCACTTTTGCACTTGTATTAGTGTGGAAAAAACACTTTTTGCACTTGTGTTAGTGTTGAAAAACCACTTTTCGCACTTGTGTTAGTGTTGAAAAACCACTTTTCGCACTTGTGTTGGTGCAGCAAACCACTTTTGCACTTGTATTAGTGTGGAAAAAACACTTTTCGCACTTGTGTTAGTGTTGAAAAACCAATTTTCGCACTTGTGTTCGTGTTGAAAAACCACTTTTCGCACTTGTGTTGATGCAGGAAACCACTTTTGCACTTGTATTAGTGTGGAAAACCACTTTTCGCACTTGTGTTAGTGTTGAAAAACCACTTTTCGCACTTGTGTTAGTGTTGTAAAACCACTTTTCGCACTTGTGTTAGTGTTGAAAAACCACTTTTCGCACTTGTGTTGGTGCAGGAAACCACTTTTGCACTTGTATTAGTGTGGAAAAAACACTTTTCGCACTTGTGTTAGTGTTGAAAAACCACTTTTCGCACTTGTGTTAGTGTTGAAAAACCACTTTTCGCACTTGTGTTGGTGCAGGAAACCACTTTTGCACTTGTATTAGTGTGGAAAAAACACTTTTCGCACTTGTGTTAGTGTTGAAAAACCACTTTTCGCACTTGTCTTGGTGCAGGAAACCACTTTTGCACTTGTATTAGTGTGGAAAAACCACTTTTCGCACTTGTGTTAGTGTTGAAAAACCACTTTTCGCACTTGTGTTGGTGCAGGAAACCACTTTTGCACTTGTATTAGTGTGGAAAAACCACTTTTCGCACTTGTGTTAGTGTTGAAAAACCACTTTTCGCACTTGTGTTAGTGTTGAAAAACCACTTTTCGCACTTGTGTGGGTGCAGGAAACCACTTTTGCACTTGTATTAGTGTGGAAAATACACTTTTCGCACTTGTGTTAGTGTTGAAAAACCACTTTTCGCACTTGTGTTATTGTTGAAAAACCACTTTTCGCACTTGTGTTGGTGCAGGAAACCACTTTTGCACTTGTATTAGTGTGGAAAAACCACTTTTCGCACTTGTGTTAGTGTTGAAAAACCACTTTTCGCACTTGTGTTAGTGTTGAAAAACCACTTTTCGCACTTGTGTTAGTGTTGAAAAACCACTTTTCGCACTTGTGTTGGTGCAGGAAACCACTCTTGCACTTGTATTAGTGTGGAAAAACCACTTTTCGCACTTGTGTTAGTGTTGAAAAACCACTTTTCGCACTTGTGTTGGTGCAGGAAACAACTTTTGCACTTGTATTAGTGTGGAAAAACCACTTTTCGCACTTGTGTTAGTGTTGAAAAACCACTTTTCGCACTTGTGTTAGTGTTGAAAAACCACTTTTCGCACTTGTGTTAGTGTTGAAAAACCACTTTTCAAACTTGTGTTGGTGCAGGAAACCACTTTTGCACTTGTATTAGTGTGGAAAAAACACTTTTTGCACTTGTGTTAGTGTTGAAAAACCACTTTTCGCACTTGTGTTAGTGTTGAAAAACCACTTTTCGCACTTGTGTTGGTGCAGCAAACCACCTTTGCACTTGTATTAGTGTGGAAAAAACACTTTTCGCACTTGTGTTAGTGTTGAAAAACCAATTTTCGCACTTGTGTTCGTGTTGAAAAACCACTTTTCGCACTTGTGTTGATGCAGGAAACCACTTTTGCACTTGTATTAGTGTGGAAAACCACTTTCCGCACTTGTGTTAGTTGAAAAACCACTTTTCGCACTTGTGTTAGTGTTGTAAAACCACTTTTCGCACTTGTGATAGTGTTGAAAAACCACTTTTCGCACTTGTGTTAGTGTTGAAAAACCACTTTTCGCACTTGTCTTGGTGCAGGAAACCACTTTTGCACTTGTATTAGTGTGGAAAAACCACTTTTCGCACTTGTGTTAGTGTTGAAAAACCACTTTTCGCACTTGTGTTGGTGCAGGAAACCACTTTTGCACTTGTATTAGTGTGGAAAAACCACTTTTCGCACTTGTGTTAGTGTTGAAAAACCACTTTTCGCACTTGTGTTAGTGTTGAAAAACCACTTTTCGCACTTGTGTGGGTGCAGGAAACCACTTTTGCACTTGTATTAGTGTGGAAAATACACTTTTCGCACTTGTGTTAGTGTAGAAAAACCACTTTTCGCACTTGTGTTATTGTTGAAAAACCACTTTTCGCACTTGTGTTGGTGCAAGAAACCACTTTTGCACTTGTATTAGTGTGGAAAAACCACTTTTCGCACTTGTGTTAGTGTTGAAAAACCACTTTTCGCACTTGTGTTAGTGTTGAAAAACCACTTTTCGCACTTGTGTTAGTGTTGAAAAACCACTTTTCGCACTTGTGTTGGTGCAGGAAACCACTCTTGCACTTGTATTAGTGTGGAAAAACCACTTTTTGCACTTGTGATAGTGTTGAAAAACCACTTTTGCACTTGTATTAGTGTGGAAAAAACACTTTTCGTACTTGTGTTAGTGTTGAAAAACCACTTTTCGCACTTGTGTTAGTGTTGAAAAACCACTTTTCGCACTTGTGTTAGTGTTGAAAAACCACTTTTCGCACTTGTGTTAGTGTTGAAAAACCACTTTTCAAACTTGTGTTGGTGCAGGAAACCACTTTTGCACTTGTATTAGTGTGGAAAAAACACTTTTTGCACTTGTGTTAGTGTTGAAAAACCACTTTTCGCACTTGTGTTAGTGTTGAAAAACCACTTTTCGCACTTGTGTTGGTGCAGCAAACCACTTTTGCACTTGTATTAGTGTGGAAAAAACACTTTTCGCACTTGTGTTAGTGTTGAAAAACCAATTTTCGCACTTGTGTTCGTGTTGAAAAACCACTTTTCGCACTTGTGTTGATGCAGGAAACCACTTTTGCACTTGTATTAGTGTGGAAAACCACTTTTCGCACTTGTGTTAGTGTTGAAAAACCACTTTTCGCACTTGTGTTAGTGTTGTAAAACCACTTTTCGCACTTGTGTTAGTGTTGAAAAACCACTTTTCGCACTTGTGTTGGTGCAGGAAACCACTTTTGCACTTGTATTAGTGTGGAAAAAACACTTTTCGCACTTGTGTTAGTGTTGAAAAACCACTTTTCGCACTTGTGTTAGTGTTGAAAAACCACTTTTCGCACTTGTGTTGGTGCAGGAAACCACTTTTGCACTTGTATTAGTGTGGAAAAAACACTTTTCGCACTTGTGTTAGTGTTGAAAAACCACTTTTCGCACTTGTCTTGGTGCAGGAAACCACTTTTGCACTTGTATTAGTGTGGAAAAACCACTTTTCGCACTTGTGTTAGTGTTGAAAAACCACTTTTCGCACTTGTGTTGGTGCAGGAAACCACTTTTGCACTTGTATTAGTGTGGAAAAACCACTTTTCGCACTTGTGTTAGTGTTGAAAAACCACTTTTCGCACTTGTGTTAGTGTTGAAAAACCACTTTTCGCACTTGTGTGGGTGCAGGAAACCACTTTTGCACTTGTATTAGTGTGGAAAATACACTTTTCGCACTTGTGTTAGTGTTGAAAAACCACTTTTCGCACTTGTGTTATTGTTGAAAAACCACTTTTCGCACTTGTGTTGGTGCAGGAAACCACTTTTGCACTTGTATTAGTGTGGAAAAACCACTTTTCGCACTTGTGTTAGTGTTGAAAAACCACTTTTCGCACTTGTGTTAGTGTTGAAAAACCACTTTTCGCACTTGTGTTAGTGTTGAAAAACCACTTTTCGCACTTGTGTTGGTGCAGGAAACCACTCTTGCACTTGTATTAGTGTGGAAAAACCACTTTTTGCACTTGTGATAGTGTTGAAAAACCACTTTTGCACTTGTATTAGTGTGGAAAAAACACTTTTCGTACTTGTGTTAGTGTTGAAAAACCACTTTTCGCACTTGTGTTAGTGTTGAAAAACCACTTTTCGCACTTGTGTTAGTGTTGAAAAACCACTTTTCGCACTTGTGTTAGTGTTGAAAAACCACTTTTCAAACTTGTGTTGGTGCAGGAAACCACTTTTGCACTTGTATTAGTGTGGAAAAAACACTTTTTGCACTTGTGTTAGTGTTGAAAAACCACTTTTCGCACTTGTGTTAGTGTTGAAAAACCACTTTTCGCACTTGTGTTGGTGCAGCAAACCACTTTTGCACTTGTATTAGTGTGGAAAAAACACTTTTCGCACTTGTGTTAGTGTTGAAAAACCAATTTTCGCACTTGTGTTCGTGTTGAAAAACCACTTTTCGCACTTGTGTTGATGCAGGAAACCACTTTTGCACTTGTATTAGTGTGGAAAACCACTTTTCGCACTTGTGTTAGTGTTGAAAAACCACTTTTCGCACTTGTGTTAGTGTTGTAAAACCACTTTTCGCACTTGTGATAGTGTTCAAAAACCACTTTTCGCACTTGTGTTAGTGTTGAAAAACCACTTTTCGCACTTGTCTTGGTGCAGGAAACCACTTTTGCACTTGTATTAGTGTGGAAATACCACTTTTCGCACTTGTGTTAGTGCTGAAAAACCACTTTTCGCACTTGTGTTGGTGCAGGAAACCACTTTTGCACTTGTATTAGTGTGGAAAAACCACTTTTCGCACTTGTGTTAGTGTTGAAAAACCACTTTTCGCACTTGTGTTGCTGCAGGAAACCACTTTTGCACTTGTATTAGTGTGGAAAAACCACTTTTCGCACTTGTGTTAGTGTTGAAAAACCACTTTTCGCACTTGTGTTAGTGTTGAAAAACCACTTTTCGCACTTGTGTTGGTGAAGGAAACCACTTTTGCACTTGTATTAGTGTGGAAAAAACACTTTTTGCACTTGTGATAGTGTTGAAAAACCACTTTTCGCACTTGTGTTAGTGTTGAAAAACCACTTTTCGCACTTGTGTTGGTGCAGGAAACAACTTTTGCACTTGTATTAGTGTGGAAAAACCACTTTTCGCACTTGTGTTAGTGTTGAAAAACCACTTTTCGCACTTGTGTTAGTGTTGAAAAACCACTTTTCGCACTTGTGTTAGTGTTGAAAAACCACTTTTCAAACTTGTGTTGGTGCAGGAAACCACTTTTGCACTTGTATTAGTGTGGAAAAAACACTTTTTGCACTTGTGTTAGTGTTGAAAAACCACTTTTCGCACTTGTGTTAGTGTTGAAAAACCACTTTTCGCACTTGTGTTGGTGCAGCAAACCACCTTTGCACTTGTATTAGTGTGGAAAAAACACTTTTCGCACTTGTGTTAGTGTTGAAAAACCAATTTTCGCACTTGTGTTCGTGTTGAAAAACCACTTTTCGCACTTGTGTTGATGCAGGAAACCACTTTTGCACTTGTATTAGTGTGGAAAACCACTTTCCGCACTTGTGTTAGTTGAAAAACCACTTTTCGCACTTGTGTTAGTGTTGTAAAACCACTTTTCGCACTTGTGATAGTGTTGAAAAACCACTTTTCGCACTTGTGTTAGTGTTGAAAAACCACTTTTCGCACTTGTCTTGGTGCAGGAAACCACTTTTGCACTTGTATTAGTGTGGAAAAACCACTTTTCGCACTTGTGTTAGTGTTGAAAAACCACTTTTCGCACTTGTGTTGGTGCAGGAAACCACTTTTGCACTTGTATTAGTGTGGAAAAACCACTTTTCGCACTTGTGTTAGTGTTGAAAAACCACTTTTCGCACTTGTGTTAGTGTTGAAAAACCACTTTTCGCACTTGTGTGGGTGCAGGAAACCACTTTTGCACTTGTATTAGTGTGGAAAATACACTTTTCGCACTTGTGTTAGTGTAGAAAAACCACTTTTCGCACTTGTGTTATTGTTGAAAAACCACTTTTCGCACTTGTGTTGGTGCAGGAAACCACTTTTGCACTTGTATTAGTGTGGAAAAACCACTTTTCGCACTTGTGTTAGTGTTGAAAAACCACTTTTCGCACTTGTGTTAGTGTTGAAAAACCACTTTTCGCACTTGTGTTAGTGTTGAAAAACCACTTTTCGCACTTGTGTTGGTGCAGGAAACCACTCTTGCACTTGTATTAGTGTGGAAAAACCACTTTTTGCACTTGTGATAGTGTTGAAAAACCACTTTTGCACTTGTATTAGTGTGGAAAAAACACTTTTCGTACTTGTGTTAGTGTTGAAAAACCACTTTTCGCACTTGTGTTAGTGTTGAAAAACCACTTTTCGCACTTGTGTTAGTGTTGAAAAACCACTTTTCGCACTTGTGTTGGTGAAGGAAACCACTTTTGCACTTGTATTAGTGTGGAAAAAACACTTTTTGCACTTGTGATAGTGTTGAAAAACCACTTTTCGCACTTGTGTTAGTGTTGAAAAACCACTTTTCGCACTTGTGTTGGTGCAGGAAACAACTTTTGCACTTGTATTAGTGTGGAAAAACCACTTTTCGCACTTGTGTTAGTGTTGAAAAACCACTTTTCGCACTTGTGTTAGTGTTGAAAAACCACTTTTCGCACTTGTGTTAGTGTTGAAAAACCACTTTTCAAACTTGTGTTGGTGCAGGAAACCACTTTTGCACTTGTATTAGTGTGGAAAAAACACTTTTTGCACTTGTGTTAGTGTTGAAAAACCACTTTTCGCACTTGTGTTAGTGTTGAAAAACCACTTTTCGCACTTGTGTTGGTGCAGCAAACCACCTTTGCACTTGTATTAGTGTGGAAAAAACACTTTTCGCACTTGTGTTAGTGTTGAAAAACCAATTTTCGCACTTGTGTTCGTGTTGAAAAACCACTTTTCGCACTTGTGTTGATGCAGGAAACCACTTTTGCACTTGTATTAGTGTGGAAAACCACTTTCCGCACTTGTGTTAGTTGAAAAACCACTTTTCGCACTTGTGTTAGTGTTGTAAAACCACTTTTCGCACTTGTGATAGTGTTGAAAAACCACTTTTCGCACTTGTGTTAGTGTTGAAAAACCACTTTTCGCACTTGTCTTGGTGCAGGAAACCACTTTTGCACTTGTATTAGTGTGGAAAAACCACTTTTCGCACTTGTGTTAGTGTTGAAAAACCACTTTTCGCACTTGTGTTGGTGCAGGAAACCACTTTTGCACTTGTATTAGTGTGGAAAAACCACTTTTCGCACTTGTGTTAGTGTTGAAAAACCACTTTTCGCACTTGTGTTAGTGTTGAAAAACCACTTTTCGCACTTGTGTGGGTGCAGGAAACCACTTTTGCACTTGTATTAGTGTGGAAAATACACTTTTCGCACTTGTGTTAGTGTAGAAAAACCACTTTTCGCACTTGTGTTATTGTTGAAAAACCACTTTTCGCACTTGTGTTGGTGCAGGAAACCACTTTTGCACTTGTATTAGTGTGGAAAAACCACTTTTCGCACTTGTGTTAGTGTTGAAAAACCACTTTTCGCACTTGTGTTAGTGTTGAAAAACCACTTTTCGCACTTGTGTTAGTGTTGAAAAACCACTTTTCGCACTTGTGTTGGTGCAGGAAACCACTCTTGCACTTGTATTAGTGTGGAAAAACCACTTTTTGCACTTGTGATAGTGTTGAAAAACCACTTTTGCACTTGTATTAGTGTGGAAAAAACACTTTTCGTACTTGTGTTAGTGTTGAAAAACCACTTTTCGCACTTGTGTTAGTGTTGAAAAACCACTTTTCGCACTTGTGTTAGTGTTGAAAAACCACTTTTCGCACTTGTGTTGGTGCAGCAAACCACTTTTGCACTTGTATTAGTGTGGAAAAAACACTTTTCGCACTTGTGTTAGTGTTGAAAAACCAATTTTCGCACTTGTGTTCGTGTTGAAAAACCACTTTTCGCACTTGTGTTGATGCAGGAAACCACTTTTGCACTTGTATTAGTGTGGAAAACCACTTTTCGCACTTGTGTTAGTGTTGAAAAACCACTTTTCGCACTTGTGTTAGTGTTGTAAAACCACTTTTCGCACTTGTGATAGTGTTGAAAAACCACTTTTCGCACTTGTGTTAGTGTTGAAAAACCACTTTTCGCACTTGTCTTGGTGCAGGAAACCACTTTTGCACTTGTATTAGTGTGGAAATACCACTTTTCGCACTTGTGTTAGTGTTGAAAAACCACTTTTCGCACTTGTGTTGGTGCAGGAAACCACTTTTGCACTTGTATTAGTGTGGAAAAACCACTTTTCGCACTTGTGTTAGTGTTGAAAAACCACTTTTCGCACTTGTGTTGCTGCAGGAAACCACTTTTGCACTTGTATTAGTGTGGAAAAACCACTTTTCGCACTTGTGTTAGTGTTGAAAAACCACTTTTCGCACTTGTGTTAGTGTTGAAAAACCACTTTTCGCACTTGTGTTGGTGAAGGAAACCACTTTTGCACTTGTATTAGTGTGGAAAAAACACTTTTTGCACTTGTGATAGTGTTGAAAAACCACTTTTCGCATTTGTGTTAGTGTTGAAAAACCACTTTTCGCACTTGTGTTGGTGCAGGAAACAACTTTTGCACTTGTATTAGTGTGGAAAAACCACTTTTCGCACTTGTGTTAGTGTTGAAAAACCACTTTTCGCACTTGTGTTAGTGTTGAAAAACCACTTTTCGCACTTGTGTTGGTGCAGGAAACCACTTTTGCACTTGTATTAGTGTGGGAAAACCACTTTTCGCACTTGTGTTAGTGTTGAAAAACTACTTTTCGCACTTGTGTTTGTGTTGAAAAACCACTTTTCGCACTTGTGTTGGTGCAGGAAACCACTTTTGCACTTGTATTAGTGTGGAAAAACACTTTTTGCACTTGTGATAGTGTTGAAAAACCACTTTTCGCACTTGTGTTAGTGTTGAAAAACCACTTTTTGCACTTTTGTTGGTGCAGGAAACCACTCTTGCACTTGTATTAGTGTGGAAAAACCACTTTTCGCACTTGTGTTAGTGTTGAAAAACCACTTTTCGCACTTGTGTTAGTGTTGAAAAACCACTTTTCGCACTTGTGTTAGTGTTGAAAAACCACTTTTCGCACTTGTGTGGGTGCAGGAAACCACTTTTGCACTTGTATTAGTGTGGAAAATACACTTTTCGCACTTGTGTTAGTGTTGAAAAACCACTTTTCGCACTTGTGTTAGTGTTGAAAAACCACTTTTCGCACTTGTGTTGGTGCAGGAAACCACTTTTGCACTTGTATTAGTGTGGAAAAAACACTTTTCGCACTTGTGTTAGTGTTGAAAAACCACTTTTCGCACTTGTCTTGGTGCAGGAAACCACTTTTGCACTTGTATTAGTGTGGAAAAACCACTTTTCGCACTTGTGTTAGTGTTGAAAAACCACTTTTCGCACTTGTGTTGGTGCAGGAAACCACTTTTGCACTTGTATTAGTGTGGAAAAACCACTTTTCGCACTTGTGTTAGTGTTGAAAAACCACTTTTCGCACTTGTGTTAGTGTTGAAAAACCACTTTTCGCACTTGTGTGGGTGCAGGAAACCACTTTTGCACTTGTATTAGTGTGGAAAATACACTTTTCGCACTTGTGTTAGTGTTGAAAAACCACTTTTCGCACTTGTGTTATTGTTGAAAAACCACTTTTCGCACTTGTGTTGGTGCAGGAAACCACTTTTGCACTTGTATTAGTGTGGAAAAACCACTTTTCGCACTTGTGTTAGTGTTGAAAAACCACTTTTCGCACTTGTGTTAGTGTTGAAAAACCACTTTTCGCACTTGTGTTAGTGTTGAAAAACCACTTTTCGCACTTGTGTTGGTGCAGGAAACCACTCTTGCACTTGTATTAGTGTGGAAAAACCACTTTTTGCACTTGTGATAGTGTTGAAAAACCACTTGTGCACTTGTATTAGTGTGGAAAAAACACTTTTCGTACTTGTGTTAGTGTTGAAAAACCACTTTTCGCACTTGTGTTAGTGTTGAAAAACCACTTTTCGCACTTGTGTTAGTGTTGAAAAACCACTTTTCGCACTTGTGTTAGTGTTGAAAAACCACTTTTCAAACTTGTGTTGGTGCAGGAAACCACTTTTGCACTTGTATTAGTGTGGAAAAAACACTTTTTGCACTTGTGTTAGTGTTGAAAAACCACTTTTCGCACTTGTGTTAGTGTTGAAAAACCACTTTTCGCACTTGTGTTGGTGCAGCAAACCACTTTTGCACTTGTATTAGTGTGGAAAAAACACTTTTCGCACTTGTGTTAGTGTTGAAAAACCAATTTTCGCACTTGTGTTCGTGTTGAAAACCCACTTTTCGCACTTGTGTTGATGCAGGAAACCACTTTTGCACTTGTATTAGTGTGTAAAACCACTTTTCGCACTTGTGTTAGTGTTGAAAAACCACTTTTCGCACTTGTGTTAGTGTTGTAAAACCACTTTTCGCACTTGTGATAGTGTTGAAAAACCACTTTTCGCACTTGTGTTAGTGTTGAAAAACCACTTTTCGCACTTGTCTTGGTGCAGGAAACCACTTTTGCACTTGTATTAGTGTGGAAATACCACTTTTCGCACTTGTGTTAGTGTTGAAAAACCACTTTTCGCACTTGTGTTGGTGCAGGAAACCACTTTTGCACTTGTATTAGTGTGGAAAAACCACTTTTCGCACTTGTGTTAGTGTTGAAAAACCACTTTTCGCACTTGTGTTGCTGCAGGAAACCACTTTTGCACTTGTATTAGTGTGGAAAAACCACTTTTCGCACTTGTGTTAGTGTTGAAAAACCACTTTTCGCACTTGTGTTAGTGTTGAAAAACCACTTTTCGCACTTGTGTTGGTGAAGGAAACCACTTTTGCACTTGTATTAGTGTGGAAAAAACACTTTTTGCACTTGTGATAGTGTTGAAAAACCACTTTTCGCACTTGTGTTAGTGTTGAAAAACCACTTTTCGCACTTGTGTTGGTGCAGGAAACAACTTTTGCACTTGTATTAGTGTGGAAAAACCACTTTTCGCACTTGTGTTAGTGTTGAAAAACCACTTTTCGCACTTGTGTTAGTGTTGAAAAACCACTTTTCGCACTTGTGTTGGTGCAGGAAACCACTTTTGCACTTGTATTAGTGTGGGAAAACCACTTTTCGCACTTGTGTTAGTGTTGAAAAACTACTTTTCGCACTTGTGTTTGTGTTGAAAAACCACTTTTCGCACTTGTGTTGGTGCAGGAAACCACTTTTGCACTTGTATTAGTGTGGAAAAACACTTTTTGCACTTGTGATAGTGTTGAAAAACCACTTTTCGCACTTGTGTTAGTGTTGAAAAACCACTTTTTGCACTTTTGTTGGTGCAGGAAACCACTCTTGCACTTGTATTAGTGTGGAAAAACCACTTTTCGCACTTGTGTTAGTGTTGAAAAACCACTTTTCGCACTTGTGTTAGTGTTGAAAAACCACTTTTCGCACTTGTGTTAGTGTTGAAAAACAACTTTTCGCACTTGTGTTAGTGTTGAAAAACCACTTTTCGCACTTGTGTTAGTGTTGAAAAACCACTTTTCGCACTTCTTTTGGTGCAGGAAACCACTTTTGCACTTGTATTAGTGTGGAAAAAACACTTTTTGCACTTGTGTTAGTGTTGAAAAACCACTTTTCGCACTTGTGTTGGTGCAGGAAACCACTTTTGCACTTGTATTAGTGTGGAAAAAACTCTTTTTGCACTTGTGATAGTGTTGAAAAAACCACTTTTGCACTTGTATTAGTGTGGTAAAAACACTTTTCGTACTTGTGTTAGTGTTGAAAAACCACTTTTCGCACTTGTGTTAGTGCAAGAAACCACTTTTCGCACTTGTGTTAGTGTTGAAAAACCACTTTTCGCACTTGTGTTAGTGTTGAAAAACCACTTTTCAAACTTGTGTTGGTGCAGGAAACCACTTTTGCACTTGTATTAGTGTGGAAAAAACACTTTTTGCACTTGTGTTAGTGTTGAAAAACCACTTTTCGCACTTGTGTTGGTGCAGGAAACCACTTTTGCACTTGTATTAGTGTGGAAAAACCACTTTTCGCACTTGTGTTAGTGTTGAAAAACCAATTTTCGCACTTGTGTTAGTGTTGAAAAACCACTTTTCGCACTTGTGTTGGTGAAGGAAACCACTTTTGCACTTGTATTAGTGTGGAAAAAACACTTTTTGCACTTGTGATAGTGTTGAAAAACCACTTTTCGCACTTGTGTTAGTGTTGAAAAACCACTTTTCGCACTTGTGTTGGTGCAGGAAACAACTTTTGCACTTGTATTAGTGTGGAAAAACCACTTTTCGCACTTGTGTTAGTGTTGAAAAACCACTTTTCGCACTTGTGTTAGTGTTGAAAAACCACTTTTCGCACTTGTGTTGGTGCAGGAAACCACTTTTGCACTTGTATTAGTGTGGAAAAACACTTTTCGCACTTGTGTTAGTGTTGAAAAACCACTTTTCGCACATGTGTTGGTGCAGGAAACCACTTTTGCACTTGTATTAGTGTGGAAAAAACACTTTTCGCACTTGTGTTAGTGTTGAAAAACCACTTTTCGCACTTGTGTTAGTGTTGAAAAACCACTTTTCGCACTTGTGTTGGTGCAGGAAACCACTTTTGCACTTGTATTGGTGTGGAAAAATCACTTTTCGCACTTGTGTTAGTGTTGAAAAACCACTTTTCGCACTTGTGTTAGTGTTGAAAAACCACTTTTCACACTTGTGTTGGTGCAGGAAAACACTTTTGCACTTGTATTAGTGTGGAAAAACCACTTTTCGCACTTGTGTTAGTGTTGAAAAACCACTTTTCGCACTTGTGTTAGTGTTGAAAAACCACTTTTCGCAGTTGTGTTGGTGCAGGAAACCACTTTTGCACTTGTATTAGTGTGGAAAAACCACTTTTTGCACTTGTGATAGTGTTGAAAAACCACTTTTCGCACTTGTGTTAGTGTTGAAAAACCACTTTTTGCACTTTTGTTGGTGCAGGAAACCACTCTTGCACTTGTATTAGTGTGGAAAAACCACTTTTCGCACTTGTGTTAGTGTTGAAAAACCACTTTTCGCACTTGTGTTAGTGTTGAAAAACCACTTTTTGCACTTGTGTTAGTGTTGAAAAACCACTTTTCGCACTTGTGTGGGTGCAGGAAACCACTTTTGCACTTGTATTAGTGTGGAAAAACCACTTTTCGCAGTTGTGTTAGTGTTGAAAAACCACTTTTCGCACTTGAGTTAGTGTTGAAAAACCACTTTTCGCACTTGTGTTAGTGTTGAAAAACAACTTTTCGCACTTGTGTTAGTGTTGAAAAACCACTTTTCGCACTTGTGTTAGTGTTGAAAAACCACTTTTCGCACTTCTTTTGGTGCAGGAAACCACTTTTGCACTTGTATTAGTGTGGAAAAAACACTTTTTGCACTTGTGTTAGTGTTGAAAAACCACTTTTCGCACTTGTGTTGGTGCAGGAAACCACTTTTGCACTTGTATTAGTGTGGAAAAAACTCTTTTTGCACTTGTGATAGTGTTGAAAAACCACTTTTGCACTTGTATTAGTGTGGTAAAAACACTTTTCGTACTTGTGTTAGTGTTGAAAAACCACTTTTCGCACTTGTGTTAGTGCAAAAAACCACTTTTCGCACTTGTGTTAGTGTTGAAAAACCACTTTTCGCACTTGTGTTAGTGTTGAAAAACCACTTTTCAAACTTGTGTTGATGCAGGAAACCACTTTTGCACTTGTATTAGTGTGGAAAACCACTTTTCGCACTTGTGTTAGTGTTGAAAAACCACTTTTCGCACTTGTGTTAGTGTTGTAAAACCACTTTTCGCACTTGTGATAGTGTTGAAAAACCACTTTTCGCACTTGTGTTAGTGTTGAAAAACCACTTTTCGCACTTGTCTTGGTGCAGGAAACCACTTTTGCACTTGTATTAGTGTGGAAATACCACTTTTCGCACTTGTGTTAGTGTTGAAAAACCACTTTTCGCACTTGTGTTGGTGCAGGAAACCACTTTTGCACTTGTATTAGTGTGGAAAAACCACTTTTCGCACTTGTGTTAGTGTTGAAAAACCACTTTTCGCACTTGTGTTGCTGCAGGAAACCACTTTTGCACTTGTATTAGTGTGGAAAAACCACTTTTCGCACTTGTGTTAGTGTTGAAAAACCACTTTTCGCACTTGTGTTAGTGTTGAAAAACCACTTTTCGCACTTGTGTTGGTGAAGGAAACCACTTTTGCACTTGTATTAGTGTGGAAAAAACACTTTTTGCACTTGTGATAGTGTTGAAAAACCACTTTTCGCATTTGTGTTAGTGTTGAAAAACCACTTTTCGCACTTGTGTTGGTGCAGGAAACAACTTTTGCACTTGTATTAGTGTGGAAAAACCACTTTTCGCACTTGTGTTAGTGTTGAAAAACCACTTTTCGCACTTGTGTTAGTGTTGAAAAACCACTTTTCGCACTTGTGTTGGTGCAGGAAACCACTTTTGCACTTGTATTAGTGTGGGAAAACCACTTTTCGCACTTGTGTTAGTGTTGAAAAACTACTTTTCGCACTTGTGTTTGTGTTGAAAAACCACTTTTCGCACTTGTGTTGGTGCAGGAAACCACTTTTGCACTTGTATTAGTGTGGAAAAACACTTTTTGCACTTGTGATAGTGTTGAAAAACCACTTTTCGCACTTGTGTTAGTGTTGAAAAACCACTTTTTGCACTTTTGTTGGTGCAGGAAACCACTCTTGCACTTGTATTAGTGTGGAAAAACCACTTTTCGCACTTGTGTTAGTGTTGAAAAACCACTTTTCGCACTTGTGTTAGTGTTGAAAAACCACTTTTCGCACTTGTGTTAGTGTTGAAAAACCACTTTTCGCACTTGTGTGGGTGCAGGAAACCACTTTTGCACTTGTATTAGTGTGGAAAATACACTTTTCGCACTTGTGTTAGTGTTGAAAAACCACTTTTCGCACTTGTGTTAGTGTTGAAAAACCACTTTTCGCACTTGTGTTGGTGCAGGAAACCACTTTTGCACTTGTATTAGTGTGGAAAAAACACTTTTCGCACTTGTGTTAGTGTTGAAAAACCACTTTTCGCACTTGTCTTGGTGCAGGAAACCACTTTTGCACTTGTATTAGTGTGGAAAAACCACTTTTCGCACTTGTGTTAGTGTTGAAAAACCACTTTTCGCACTTGTGTTGGTGCAGGAAACCACTTTTGCACTTGTATTAGTGTGGAAAAACCACTTTTCGCACTTGTGTTAGTGTTGAAAAACCACTTTTTGCACTTGTGTTAGTGTTGAAAAACCACTTTTCGCACTTGTGTGGGTGCAGGAAACCACTTTTGCACTTGTATTAGTGTGGAAAATACACTTTTCGCACTTGTGTTAGTGTTGAAAAACCACTTTTCGCACTTGTGTTATTGTTGAAAAACCACTTTTCGCACTTGTGTTGGTGCAGGAAACCACTTTTGCACTTGTATTAGTGTGGAAAAACCACTTTTCGCACTTGTGTTAGTGTTGAAAAACCACTTTTCGCACTTGTGTTAGTGTTGAAAAACCACTTTTCGCACTTGTGTTAGTGTTGAAAAACCACTTTTCGCACTTGTGTTGGTGCAGGAAACCACTCTTGCACTTGTATTAGTGTGGAAAAACCACTTTTTGCACTTGTGATAGTGTTGAAAAACCACTTTTGCACTTGTATTAGTGTGGAAAAAACACTTTTCGTACTTGTGTTAGTGTTGAAAAACCACTTTTCGCACTTGTGTTAGTGTTGAAAAACCACTTTTCGCACTTGTGTTAGTGTTGAAAAACCACTTTTCGCACTTGTGTTAGTGTTGAAAAACCACTTTTCAAACTTGTGTTGGTGCAGGAAACCACTTTTGCACTTGTATTAGTGTGGAAAAAACACTTTTTGCACTTGTGTTAGTGTTGAAAAACCACTTTTCGCACTTGTGTTAGTGTTGAAAAACCACTTTTCGCACTTGTGTTGGTGCAGCAAACCACTTTTGCACTTGTATTAGTGTGGAAAAAACACTTTTCGCACTTGTGTTAGTGTTGAAAAACCAATTTTCGCACTTGTGTTCGTGTTGAAAACCCACTTTTCGCACTTGTGTTGATGCAGGAAACCACTTTTGCACTTGTATTAGTGTGTAAAACCACTTTTCGCACTTGTGTTAGTGTTGAAAAACCACTTTTCGCACTTGTGTTAGTGTTGTAAAACCACTTTTCGCACTTGTGATAGTGTTGAAAAACCACTTTTCGCACTTGTGTTAGTGTTGAAAAACCACTTTTCGCACTTGTCTTGGTGCAGGAAACCACTTTTGCACTTGTATTAGTGTGGAAATACCACTTTTCGCACTTGTGTTAGTGTTGAAAAACCACTTTTCGCACTTGTGTTGGTGCAGGAAACCACTTTTGCACTTGTATTAGTGTGGAAAAACCACTTTTCGCACTTGTGTTAGTGTTGAAAAACCACTTTTCGCACTTGTGTTGCTGCAGGAAACCACTTTTGCACTTGTATTAGTGTGGAAAAACCACTTTTCGCACTTGTGTTAGTGTTGAAAAACCACTTTTCGCACTTGTGTTAGTGTTGAAAAACCACTTTTCGCACTTGTGTTGGTGAAGGAAACCACTTTTGCACTTGTATTAGTGTGGAAAAAACACTTTTTGCACTTGTGATAGTGTTGAAAAACCACTTTTCGCACTTGTGTTAGTGTTGAAAAACCACTTTTCGCACTTGTGTTGGTGCAGGAAACAACTTTTGCACTTGTATTAGTGTGGAAAAACCACTTTTCGCACTTGTGTTAGTGTTGAAAAACCACTTTTCGCACTTGTGTTAGTGTTGAAAAACCACTTTTCGCACTTGTGTTGGTGCAGGAAACCACTTTTGCACTTGTATTAGTGTGGGAAAACCACTTTTCGCACTTGTGTTAGTGTTGAAAAACTACTTTTCGCACTTGTGTTTGTGTTGAAAAACCACTTTTCGCACTTGTGTTGGTGCAGGAAACCACTTTTGCACTTGTATTAGTGTGGAAAAACACTTTTTGCACTTGTGATAGTGTTGAAAAACCACTTTTCGCACTTGTGTTAGTGTTGAAAAACCACTTTTTGCACTTTTGTTGGTGCAGGAAACCACTCTTGCACTTGTATTAGTGTGGAAAAACCACTTTTCGCACTTGTGTTAGTGTTGAAAAACCACTTTTCGCACTTGTGTTAGTGTTGAAAAACCACTTTTCGCACTTGTGTTAGTGTTGAAAAACAACTTTTCGCACTTGTGTTAGTGTTGAAAAACCACTTTTCGCACTTGTGTTAGTGTTGAAAAACCACTTTTCGCACTTCTTTTGGTGCAGGAAACCACTTTTGCACTTGTATTAGTGTGGAAAAAACACTTTTTGCACTTGTGTTAGTGTTGAAAAACCACTTTTCGCACTTGTGTTGGTGCAGGAAACCACTTTTGCACTTGTATTAGTGTGGAAAAAACTCTTTTTGCACTTGTGATAGTGTTGAAAAAACCACTTTTGCACTTGTATTAGTGTGGTAAAAACACTTTTCGTACTTGTGTTAGTGTTGAAAAACCACTTTTCGCACTTGTGTTAGTGCAAGAAACCACTTTTCGCACTTGTGTTAGTGTTGAAAAACCACTTTTCGCACTTGTGTTAGTGTTGAAAAACCACTTTTCAAACTTGTGTTGGTGCAGGAAACCACTTTTGCACTTGTATTAGTGTGGAAAAAACACTTTTTGCACTTGTGTTAGTGTTGAAAAACCACTTTTCGCACTTGTGTTGGTGCAGGAAACCACTTTTGCACTTGTATTAGTGTGGAAAAACCACTTTTCGCACTTGTGTTAGTGTTGAAAAACCAATTTTCGCACTTGTGTTAGTGTTGAAAAACCACTTTTCGCACTTGTGTTGGTGAAGGAAACCACTTTTGCACTTGTATTAGTGTGGAAAAAACACTTTTTGCACTTGTGATAGTGTTGAAAAACCACTTTTCGCACTTGTGTTAGTGTTGAAAAACCACTTTTCGCACTTGTGTTGGTGCAGGAAACAACTTTTGCACTTGTATTAGTGTGGAAAAACCACTTTTCGCACTTGTGTTAGTGTTGAAAAACCACTTTTCGCACTTGTGTTAGTGTTGAAAAACCACTTTTCGCACTTGTGTTGGTGCAGGAAACCACTTTTGCACTTGTATTAGTGTGGAAAAACACTTTTCGCACTTGTGTTAGTGTTGAAAAACCACTTTTCGCACATGTGTTGGTGCAGGAAACCACTTTTGCACTTGTATTAGTGTGGAAAAAACACTTTTCGCACTTGTGTTAGTGTTGAAAAACCACTTTTCGCACTTGTGTTAGTGTTGAAAAACCACTTTTCGCACTTGTGTTGGTGCAGGAAACCACTTTTGCACTTGTATTGGTGTGGAAAAATCACTTTTCGCACTTGTGTTAGTGTTGAAAAACCACTTTTCGCACTTGTGTTGGTGTTGAAAAATCACTTTTCACACTTGTGTTGGTGCAGGAAAACACTTTTGCACTTGTATTAGTGTGGAAAAACCACTTTTCGCACTTGTGTTAGTGTTGAAAAACCACTTTTCGCACTTGTGTTAGTGTTGAAAAACCACTTTTCGCAGTTGTGTTGGTGCAGGAAACCACTTTTGCACTTGTATTAGTGTGGAAAAACCACTTTTTGCACTTGTGATAGTGTTGAAAAACGACTTTTCGCACTTGTGTTAGTGTTGAAAAACCACTTTTTGCACTTTTGTTGGTGCAGGAAACCACTCTTGCACTTGTATTAGTGTGGAAAAACCACTTTTCGCACTTGTGTTAGTGTTGAAAAACCACTTTTCGCACTTGTGTTAGTGTTGAAAAACCACTTTTTGCACTTGTGTTAGTGTTGAAAAACCACTTTTCGCACTTGTGTGGGTGCAGGAAACCACTTTTGCACTTGTATTAGTGTGGAAAAACCACTTTTCGCAGTTGTGTTAGTGTTGAAAAACCACTTTTCGCACTTGAGTTAGTGTTGAAAAACCACTTTTCGCACTTGTGTTAGTGTTGAAAAACAACTTTTCGCACTTGTGTTAGTGTTGAAAAACCACTTTTCGCACTTGTGTTAGTGTTGAAAAACCACTTTTCGCACTTGTGTTGGTGAAGGAAACCACTTTTGCACTTGTATTAGTGTGGAAAAAACACTTTTTGCACTTGTGATAGTGTTGAAAAACCACTTTTCGCACTTGTGTTAGTGTTGAAAAACCACTTTTCGCACTTGTGTTGGTGCAGGAAACAACTTTTGCACTTGTATTAGTGTGGAAAAACCACTTTTCGCACTTGTGTTAGTGTTGAAAAACCACTTTTCGCACTTGTGTTAGTGATGAAAAACCACTTTTCGCACTTGTGTTGGTGCAGGAAACCACTTTTGCACTTGTATTAGTGTGGGAAAACCACTTTTCGCACTTGTGTTAGTGTTGAAAAACTACTTTTCGCACTTGTGTTTGTGTTGAAAAACCACTTTTCGCACTTGTGTTGGTGCAGGAAACCACTTTTGCACTTGTATTAGTGTGGAAAAACACTTTTTGCACTTGTGATAGTGTTGAAAAACCACTTTTCGCACTTGTGTTAGTGTTGAAAAACCACTTTTTGCACTTTTGTTGGTGCAGGAAACCACTCTTGCACTTGTATTAGTGTGGAAAAACCACTTTTCGCACTTGTGTTAGTGTTGAAAAACCACTTTTCGCACTTGTGTTAGTGTTGAAAAACCACTTTTCGCACTTGTGTTAGTGTTGAAAAACAACTTTTCGCACTTGTGTTAGTGTTGAAAAACCACTTTTCGCACTTGTGTTAGTGTTGAAAAACCACTTTTCGCACTTCTTTTGGTGCAGGAAACCACTTTTGCACTTGTATTAGTGTGGAAAAAACACTTTTTGCACTTGTGTTAGTGTTGAAAAACCACTTTTCGCACTTGTGTTGGTGCAGGAAACCACTTTTGCACTTGTATTAGTGTGGAAAAAACTCTTTTTGCACTTGTGATAGTGTTGAAAAAACCACTTTTGCACTTGTATTAGTGTGGTAAAAACACTTTTCGTACTTGTGTTAGTGTTGAAAAACCACTTTTCGCACTTGTGTTAGTGCAAGAAACCACTTTTCGCACTTGTGTTAGTGTTGAAAAACCACTTTTCGCACTTGTGTTAGTGTTGAAAAACCACTTTTCAAACTTGTGTTGGTGCAGGAAACCACTTTTGCACTTGTATTAGTGTGGAAAAAACACTTTTTGCACTTGTGTTAGTGTTGAAAAACCACTTTTCGCACTTGTGTTGGTGCAGGAAACCACTTTTGCACTTGTATTAGTGTGGAAAAACCACTTTTCGCACTTGTGTTAGTGTTGAAAAACCAATTTTCGCACTTGTGTTAGTGTTGAAAAACCACTTTTCGCACTTGTGTTGGTGAAGGAAACCACTTTTGCACTTGTATTAGTGTGGAAAAAACACTTTTTGCACTTGTGATAGTGTTGAAAAACCACTTTTCGCACTTGTGTTAGTGTTGAAAAACCACTTTTCGCACTTGTGTTGGTGCAGGAAACAACTTTTGCACTTGTATTAGTGTGGAAAAACCACTTTTCGCACTTGTGTTAGTGTTGAAAAACCACTTTTCGCACTTGTGTTAGTGTTGAAAAACCACTTTTCGCACTTGTGTTGGTGCAGGAAACCACTTTTGCACTTGTATTAGTGTGGAAAAACACTTTTCGCACTTGTGTTAGTGTTGAAAAACCACTTTTCGCACATGTGTTGGTGCAGGAAACCACTTTTGCACTTGTATTAGTGTGGAAAAAACACTTTTCGCACTTGTGTTAGTGTTGAAAAACCACTTTTCGCACTTGTGTTAGTGTTGAAAAACCACTTTTCGCACTTGTGTTGGTGCAGGAAACCACTTTTGCACTTGTATTGGTGTGGAAAAATCACTTTTCGCACTTGTGTTAGTGTTGAAAAACCACTTTTCGCACTTGTGTTGGTGTTGAAAAATCACTTTTCACACTTGTGTTGGTGCAGGAAAACACTTTTGCACTTGTATTAGTGTGGAAAAACCACTTTTCGCACTTGTGTTAGTGTTGAAAAACCACTTTTCGCACTTGTGTTAGTGTTGAAAAACCACTTTTCGCAGTTGTGTTGGTGCAGGAAACCACTTTTGCACTTGTATTAGTGTGGAAAAACCACTTTTTGCACTTGTGATAGTGTTGAAAAACGACTTTTCGCACTTGTGTTAGTGTTGAAAAACCACTTTTTGCACTTTTGTTGGTGCAGGAAACCACTCTTGCACTTGTATTAGTGTGGAAAAACCACTTTTCGCACTTGTGTTAGTGTTGAAAAACCACTTTTCGCACTTGTGTTAGTGTTGAAAAACCACTTTTTGCACTTGTGTTAGTGTTGAAAAACCACTTTTCGCACTTGTGTGGGTGCAGGAAACCACTTTTGCACTTGTATTAGTGTGGAAAAACCACTTTTCGCAGTTGTGTTAGTGTTGAAAAACCACTTTTCGCACTTGAGTTAGTGTTGAAAAACCACTTTTCGCACTTGTGTTAGTGTTGAAAAACAACTTTTCGCACTTGTGTTAGTGTTGAAAAACCACTTTTCGCACTTGTGTTAGTGTTGAAAAACCACTTTTCGCACTTCTTTTGGTGCAGGAAACCACTTTTGCACTTGTATTAGTGTGGAAAAAACACTTTCTGCACTTGTGTTAGTGTTGAAAAACCACTTTTCGCACTTGTGTTGGTGCAGGAAACCACTTTTGCACTTGTATTAGTGTGGAAAAAACTCTTTTTGCACTTGTGATAGTGTTGAAAAACCACTTTTGCACTTGTATTAGTGTGGTAAAAACACTTTTCGTACTTGTGTTAGTGTTGAAAAACCACTTTTCGCACTTGTGTTAGTGCAAAAAACCACTTTTCGCACTTGTGTTAGTGTTGAAAAACCACTTTTCGCACTTGTGTTAGTGTTGAAAAACCACTTTTCAAACTTGTGTTGGTGCAGGAAACCACTTTTGCACTTGTATTAGTGTGGAAAAAACACTTTTTGCACTTGTGTTAGTGTTGAAAAACCACTTTTCGCACTTGTGTTGGTGCAGGAAACCACTTTTGCACTTGTATTAGTGTGGAAAAACCACTTTTCGCACTTGTGTTAGTGTTGAAAAACCAATTTTCGCACTTGTGTTAGTGTTGAAAAACCACTTTTCGCACTTGTGTTGGTGAAGGAAACCACTTTTGCACTTGTATTAGTGTGGAAAAAACACTTTTTGCACTTGTGATAGTGTTGAAAAACCACTTTTCGCACTTGTGTTAGTGTTGAAAAACCACTTTTCGCACTTGTGTTGGTGCAGGAAACAACTTTTGCACTTGTATTAGTGTGGAAAAACCACTTTTCGCACTTGTGTTAGTGTTGAAAAACCACTTTTCGCACTTGTGTTAGTGTTGAAAAACCACTTTTCGCACTTGTGTTGGTGCAGGAAACCACTTTTGCACTTGTATTAGTGTGGAAAAACACTTTTTGCACTTGTGATAGTGTTGAAAAACCACTTTTCGCACTTGTGTTAGTGTTGAAAAACCACTTTTTGCACTTTTGTTGGTGCAGGAAACCACTCTTGCACTTGTATTAGTGTGGAAAAACCACTTTTCGCACTTGTGTTAGTGTTGAAAAACCACTTTTCGCACTTGTGTTAGTGTTGAAAAACCACTTTTCGCACTTGTGTTAGTGTTGAAAAACCACTTTTCGCACTTGTGTGGGTGCAGGAAACCACTTTTGCACTTGTATTAGTGTGGAAAATACACTTTTCGCACTTGTGTTAGTGTTGAAAAACCACTTTTCGCACTTGTGTTAGTGTTGAAAAACCACTTTTCGCACTTGTGTTGGTGCAGGAAACCACTTTTGCACTTGTATTAGTGTGGAAAAAACACTTTTCGTACTTGTGTTAGTGTTGAAAAACCACTTTTCGCACTTGTCTTGGTGCAGGAAACCACTTTTGCACTTGTATTAGTGTGGAAAAAACACTTTTCGCACTTGTGTTAGTGTTGAAAAACCACTTTTCGCACTTGTGTTGGTGCAGGAAACCACTTTTGCACTTGTATTAGTGTGGAAAAACCACTTTTCGCACTTGTGTTAGTGTTGAAAAACCACTTTTCGCACTTGTGTTAGTGTTGAAAAACCACTTTTCGCACTTGTGTGGGTGCAGGAAACCACTTTTGCACTTGTATTAGTGTGGAAAATACACTTTTCGCACTTGTGTTAGTGTTGAAAAACCACTTTTCGCACTTGTGTTATTGTTGAAAAACCACTTTTCGCACTTGTGTTGGTGCAGGAAACCACTTTTGCACTTGTATTAGTGTGGAAAAACCACTTTTCGCACTTGTGTTAGTGTTGAAAAACCACTTTTCGCACTTGTGTTAGTGTTGAAAAACCACTTTTCGCACTTGTGTTAGTGTTGAAAAACCACTTTTCGCACTTGTGTTGGTGCAGGAAACCACTCTTGCACTTGTATTAGTGTGGAAAAACCACTTTTTGCACTTGTGATAGTGTTGAAAAACCACTTTTGCACTTGTATTAGTGTGGAAAAAACACTTTTCGTACTTGTGTTAGTGTTGAAAAACCACTTTTCGCACTTGTGTTAGTGTTGAAAAACCACTTTTCGCACTTGTGTTAGTGTTGAAAAACCACTTTTCGCACTTGTGTTAGTGTTGAAAAACCACTTTTCAAACTTGTGTTGGTGCAGGAAACCACTTTTGCACTTGTATTAGTGTGGAAAAAACACTTTTTGCACTTGTGTTAGTGTTGAAAAACCACTTTTCGCACTTGTGTTAGTGTTGAAAAACCACTTTTCGCACTTGTGTTGGTGCAGCAAACCACTTTTGCACTTGTATTAGTGTGGAAAAAACACTTTTCGCACTTGTGTTAGTGTTGAAAAACCAATTTTCGCACTTGTGTTCGTGTTGAAAAACCACTTTTCGCACTTGTGTTGATGCAGGAAACCACTTTTGCACTTGTATTAGTGTGGAAAACCACTTTTCGCACTTGTGTTAGTGTTGAAAAACCACTTTTCGCACTTGTGTTAGTGTTGTAAAACCACTTTTCGCACTTGTGATAGTGTTGAAAAACCACTTTTCGCACTTGTGTTAGTGTTGAAAAACCACTTTTCGCACTTGTCTTGGTGCAGGAAACCACTTTTGCACTTGTATTAGTGTGGAAATACCACTTTTCGCACTTGTGTTAGTGCTGAAAAACCACTTTTCGCACTTGTGTTGGTGCAGGAAACCACTTTTGCACTTGTATTAGTGTGGAAAAACCACTTTTCGCACTTGTGTTAGTGTTGAAAAACCACTTTTCGCACTTGTGTTGCTGCAGGAAACCACTTTTGCACTTGTATTAGTGTGGAAAAACCACTTTTCGCACTTGTGTTAGTGTTGAAAAACCACTTTTCGCACTTGTGTTAGTGTTGAAAAACCACTTTTCGCACTTGTGTTGGTGAAGGAAACCACTTTTGCACTTGTATTAGTGTGGAAAAAACACTTTTTGCACTTGTGATAGTGTTGAAAAACCACTTTTCGCACTTGTGTTAGTGTTGAAAAACCACT
This sequence comes from Myxine glutinosa, assembly GCF_964187855.1. Taxonomy (NCBI): domain Eukaryota; kingdom Metazoa; phylum Chordata; class Myxini; order Myxiniformes; family Myxinidae; genus Myxine; species Myxine glutinosa. Next base: position 98,255 of record NW_027617147.1, read on the forward strand.
TTTCGCACTTGTGTTGGTGCAGGAAACAACTTTTGCACTTGTATTAGTGTGGAAAAACCACTTTTCGCACTTGTGTTAGTGTTGAAAAACCACTTTTCGCACTTGTGTTAGTGTTGAAAAACCACTTTTCGCACTTGTGTTAGTGTTGAAAAACCACTTTTCAAACTTGTGTTGGTGCAGGAAACCACTTTTGCACTTGTATTAGTGTGGAAAAAACACTTTTTGCACTTGTGTTAGTGTTGAAAAACCACTTTTCGCACTTGTGTTAGTGTTGAAAAACCACTTTTCGCACTTGTGTTGGTGCAGCAAACCACCTTTGCACTTGTATTAGTGTGGAAAAAACACTTTTCGCACTTGTGTTAGTGTTGAAAAACCAATTTTCGCACTTGTGTTCGTGTTGAAAAACCACTTTTCGCACTTGTGTTGATGCAGGAAACCACTTTTGCACTTGTATTAGTGTGGAAAACCACTTTCCGCACTTGTGTTAGTTGAAAAACCACTTTTCGCACTTGTGTTAGTGTTGTAAAACCACTTTTCGCACTTGTGATAGTGTTGAAAAACCACTTTTCGCACTTGTGTTAGTGTTGAAAAACCACTTTTCGCACTTGTCTTGGTGCAGGAAACCACTTTTGCACTTGTATTAGTGTGGAAAAACCACTTTTCGCACTTGTGTTAGTGTTGAAAAACCACTTTTCGCACTTGTGTTGGTGCAGGAAACCACTTTTGCACTTGTATTAGTGTGGAAAAACCACTTTTCGCACTTGTGTTAGTGTTGAAAAACCACTTTTCGCACTTGTGTTAGTGTTGAAAAACCACTTTTCGCACTTGTGTGGGTGCAGGAAACCACTTTTGCACTTGTATTAGTGTGGAAAATACACTTTTCGCACTTGTGTTAGTGTTGAAAAACCACTTTTCGCACTTGTGTTATTGTTGAAAAACCACTTTTCGCACTTGTGTTGGTGCAGGAAACCACTTTTGCACTTGTATTAGTGTGGAAAAACCACTTTTCGCACTTGTGTTAGTGTTGAAAAACCACTTTTCGCACTTGTGTTAGTGTTGAAAAACCACTTTTCGCACTTGTGTTAGTGTTGAAAAACCACTTTTCGCACTTGTGTTGGTGCAGGAAACCACTCTTGCACTTGTATTAGTGTGGAAAAACCACTTTTTGCACTTGTGATAGTGTTGAAAAACCACTTTTGCACTTGTATTAGTGTGGAAAAAACACTTTTCGTACTTGTGTTAGTGTTGAAAAACCACTTTTCGCACTTGTGTTAGTGTTGAAAAACCACTTTTCGCACTTGTGTTAGTGTTGAAAAACCACTTTTCGCACTTGTGTTAGTGTTGAAAAACCACTTTTCAAACTTGTGTTGGTGCAGGAAACCACTTTTGCACTTGTATTAGTGTGGAAAAAACACTTTTTGCACTTGTATTAGTGTAGAAAAAACACTTTTTGCACTTGTGATAGTGTTGAAAAACCACTTTTCGCACTTGTGTTAGTGTTGAAAAACCACTTTTCGCACTTGTGTTGGTGCAGGAAACAACTTTTGCACTTGTATTAGTGTGGAAAAACCACTTTTCGCACTTGTGTTAGTGTTGAAAAACCACTTTTCGCACTTGTGTTAGTGTTGAAAAACCACTTTTCGCACTTGTGTTGGTGCAGGAAACCACTTTTGCACTTGTATTAGTGTGGAAAAACACTTTTCGCACTTGTGTTAGTGTTGAAAAACCACTTTTCGCACATGTGTTGGTGCAGGAAACCACTTTTGCACTTGTATTAGTGTGGAAAAAACACTTTTCGCACTTGTGTTAGTGTTGAAAAACCACTTTTCGCACTTGTGTTAGTGTTGAAAAACCACTTTTCGCACTTGTGTTGGTGCAGGAAACCACTTTTGCACTTGTATTGGTGTGGAAAAATCACTTTTCGCACTTGTGTTAGTGTTGAAAAACCACTTTTCGCACTTGTGTTGGTGTTGAAAAATCACTTTTCACACTTGTGTTGGTGCAGGAAAACACTTTTGCACTTGTATTAGTGTGGAAAAACCACTTTTCGCACTTGTGTTAGTGTTGAAAAACCACTTTTCGCACTTGTGTTAGTGTTGAAAAACCACTTTTCGCAGTTGTGTTGGTGCAGGAAACCACTTTTGCACTTGTATTAGTGTGGAAAAACCACTTTTTGCACTTGTGATAGTGTTGAAAAACGACTTTTCGCACTTGTGTTAGTGTTGAAAAACCACTTTTTGCACTTTTATTGGTGCAGGAAACCACTCTTGCACTTGTATTAGTGTGGAAAAACCACTTTTCGCACTTGTGTTAGTGTTGAAAAACCACTTTTCGCACTTGTGTTAGTGTTGAAAAACCACTTTTTGCACTTGTGTTAGTGTTGAAAAACCACTTTTCGCACTTGTGTGGGTGCAGGAAACCACTTTTGCACTTGTATTAGTGTGGAAAAACCACTTTTCGCAGTTGTGTTAGTGTTGAAAAACCACTTTTCGCACTTGAGTTAGTGTTGAAAAACCACTTTTCGCACTTGTGTTAGTGTTGAAAAACAACTTTTCGCACTTGTGTTAGTGTTGAAAAACCACTTTTCGCACTTGTGTTAGTGTTGAAAAACCACTTTTCGCACTTCTTTTGGTGCAGGAAACCACTTTTGCACTTGTATTAGTGTGGAAAAAACACTTTCTGCACTTGTGTTAGTGTTGAAAAACCACTTTTCGCACTTGTGTTGGTGCAGGAAACCACTTTTGCACTTGTATTAGTGTGGAAAAAAACTCTTTTTGCACTTGTGATAGTGTTGAAAAACCACTTTTCGCACTTGTGTTAGTGTTGAAAAACCACTTTTCGCACTTGTGTTAGTGTTGAAAAACCACTTTTCGCACTTGTGTTGGTGCAGGAAACCACTTTTGCACTTGTATTAGTGTGGAAAAACACTTTTTGCACTTGTGATAGTGTTGAAAAACCACTTTTCGCACTTGTGTTAGTGTTGAAAAACCACTTTTTGCACTTTTGTTGGTGCAGGAAACCACTCTTGCACTTGTATTAGTGTGGAAAAACCACTTTTCGCACTTGTGTTAGTGTTGAAAAACCACTTTTCGCACTTGTGTTAGTGTTGAAAAACCACTTTTCGCACTTGTGTTAGTGTTGAAAAACCACTTTTCGCACTTGTGTGGGTGCAGGAAACCACTTTTGCACTTGTATTAGTGTGGAAAATACACTTTTCGCACTTGTGTTAGTGTTGAAAAACCACTTTTCGCACTTGTGTTAGTGTTGAAAAACCACTTTTCGCACTTGTGTTGGTGCAGGAAACCACTTTTGCACTTGTATTAGTGTGGAAAAAACACTTTTCGTACTTGTGTTAGTGTTGAAAAACCACTTTTCGCACTTGTCTTGGTGCAGGAAACCACTTTTGCACTTGTATTAGTGTGGAAAAAACACTTTTCGCACTTGTGTTAGTGTTGAAAAACCACTTTTCGCACTTGTGTTGGTGCAGGAAACCACTTTTGCACTTGTATTAGTGTGGAAAAACCACTTTTCGCACTTGTGTTAGTGTTGAAAAACCACTTTTCGCACTTGTGTTAGTGTTGAAAAACCACTTTTCGCACTTGTGTGGGTGCAGGAAACCACTTTTGCACTTGTATTAGTGTGGAAAATACACTTTTCGCACTTGTGTTAGTGTTGAAAAACCACTTTTCGCACTTGTGTTATTGTTGAAAAACCACTTTTCGCACTTGTGTTGGTGCAGGAAACCACTTTTGCACTTGTATTAGTGTGGAAAAACCACTTTTCGCACTTGTGTTAGTGTTGAAAAACCACTTTTCGCACTTGTGTTAGTGTTGAAAAACCACTTTTCGCACTTGTGTTAGTGTTGAAAAACCACTTTTCGCACTTGTGTTGGTGCAGGAAACCACTCTTGCACTTGTATTAGTGTGGAAAAACCACTTTTTGCACTTGTGATAGTGTTGAAAAACCACTTTTGCACTTGTATTAGTGTGGAAAAAACACTTTTCGTACTTGTGTTAGTGTTGAAAAACCACTTTTCGCACTTGTGTTAGTGTTGAAAAACCACTTTTCGCACTTGTGTTAGTGTTGAAAAACCACTTTTCGCACTTGTGTTAGTGTTGAAAAACCACTTTTCAAACTTGTGTTGGTGCAGGAAACCACTTTTGCACTTGTATTAGTGTGGAAAAAACACTTTTTGCACTTGTGTTAGTGTTGAAAAACCACTTTTCGCACTTGTGTTAGTGTTGAAAAACCACTTTTCGCACTTGTGTTGGTGCAGCAAACCACTTTTGCACTTGTATTAGTGTGGAAAAAACACTTTTCGCACTTGTGTTAGTGTTGAAAAACCAATTTTCGCACTTGTGTTCGTGTTGAAAAACCACTTTTCGCACTTGTGTTGATGCAGGAAACCACTTTTGCACGTGTATTAGTGTGGAAAACCACTTTTCGCACTTGTGTTAGTGTTGAAAAACCACTTTTCGCACTTGTGTTAGTGTTGTAAAACCACTTTTCGCACTTGTGATAGTGTTGAAAAACCACTTTTCGCACTTGTGTTAGTGTTGAAAACACTTTTTGCACTTGTGATAGTGTTGAAAAACCACTTTTTGCACTTTTGTTGGTGCAGGAAACCACTCTTGCACTTGTATTAGTGTGGAAAAACCACTTTTCGCACTTGTGTTAGTGTTGAAAAACCACTTTTCGCACTTGTGTTAGTGTTGAAAAACCACTTTTTGCACTTTTGTTGGTGCAGGAAACCACTCTTGCACTTGTATTAGTGTGGAAAAACCACTTTTCGCACTTGTGTTAGTGTTGAAAAACCACTTTTCGCACTTGTGTTAGTGTTGAAAAACCACTTTTCGCACTTGTGTTAGTGTTGAAAAACCACTTTTCGCACTTGTGTGGGTGCAGGAAACCACTTTTGCACTTGTATTAGTGTGGAAAATACACTTTTCGCACTTGTGTTAGTGTTGAAAAACCACTTTTCGCACTTGTGTTAGTGTTGAAAAACCACTTTTCGCACTTGTGTTGGTGCAGGAAACAACTTTTGCACTTGTATTAGTGTGGAAAAACCACTTTTCGCACTTGTGTTAGTGTTGAAAAACCACTTTTCGCACTTGTGTTAGTGTTGAAAAACCACTTTTCGCACTTGTGTTAGTGTTGAAAAACCACTTTTCAAACTTGTGTTGGTGCAGGAAACCACTTTTGCACTTGTATTAGTGTGGAAAAAACACTTTTTGCACTTGTGTTAGTGTTGAAAAACCACTTTTCGCACTTGTGTTAGTGTTGAAAAACCACTTTTCGCACTTGTGTTGGTGCAGCAAACCACCTTTGCACTTGTATTAGTGTGGAAAAAACACTTTTCGCACTTGTGTTAGTGTTGAAAAACCAATTTTCGCACTTGTGTTCGTGTTGAAAAACCACTTTTCGCACTTGTGTTGATGCAGGAAACCACTTTTGCACTTGTATTAGTGTGGAAAACCACTTTCCGCACTTGTGTTAGTTGAAAAACCACTTTTCGCACTTGTGTTAGTGTTGTAAAACCACTTTTCGCACTTGTGATAGTGTTGAAAAACCACTTTTCGCACTTGTGTTAGTGTTGAAAAACCACTTTTCGCACTTGTCTTGGTGCAGGAAACCACTTTTGCACTTGTATTAGTGTGGAAAAACCACTTTTCGCACTTGTGTTAGTGTTGAAAAACCACTTTTCGCACTTGTGTTGGTGCAGGAAACCACTTTTGCACTTGTATTAGTGTGGAAAAACCACTTTTCGCACTTGTGTTAGTGTTGAAAAACCACTTTTCGCACTTGTGTTAGTGTTGAAAAACCACTTTTCGCACTTGTGTGGGTGCAGGAAACCACTTTTGCACTTGTATTAGTGTGGAAAATACACTTTTCGCACTTGTGTTAGTGTTGAAAAACCACTTTTCGCACTTGTGTTATTGTTGAAAAACCACTTTTCGCACTTGTGTTGGTGCAGGAAACCACTTTTGCACTTGTATTAGTGTGGAAAAACCACTTTTCGCACTTGTGTTAGTGTTGAAAAACCACTTTTCGCACTTGTGTTAGTGTTGAAAAACCACTTTTCGCACTTGTGTTAGTGTTGAAAAACCACTTTTCGCACTTGTGTTGGTGCAGGAAACCACTCTTGCACTTGTATTAGTGTGGAAAAACCACTTTTTGCACTTGTGATAGTGTTGAAAAACCACTTTTGCACTTGTATTAGTGTGGAAAAAACACTTTTCGTACTTGTGTTAGTGTTGAAAAACCACTTTTCGCACTTGTGTTAGTGTTGAAAAACCACTTTTCGCACTTGTGTTAGTGTTGAAAAACCACTTTTCGCACTTGTGTTAGTGTTGAAAAACCACTTTTCAAACTTGTGTTGGTGCAGGAAACCACTTTTGCACTTGTATTAGTGTGGAAAAAACACTTTTTGCACTTGTATTAGTGTAGAAAAAACACTTTTTGCACTTGTGATAGTGTTGAAAAACCACTTTTCGCACTTGTGTTAGTGTTGAAAAACCACTTTTCGCACTTGTGTTGGTGCAGGAAACAACTTTTGCACTTGTATTAGTGTGGAAAAACCACTTTTCGCACTTGTGTTAGTGTTGAAAAACCACTTTTCGCACTTGTGTTAGTGTTGAAAAACCACTTTTCGCACTTGTGTTGGTGCAGGAAACCACTTTTGCACTTGTATTAGTGTGGAAAAACACTTTTCGCACTTGTGTTAGTGTTGAAAAACCACTTTTCGCACATGTGTTGGTGCAGGAAACCACTTTTGCACTTGTATTAGTGTGGAAAAAACACTTTTCGCACTTGTGTTAGTGTTGAAAAACCACTTTTCGCACTTGTGTTAGTGTTGAAAAACCACTTTTCGCACTTGTGTTGGTGCAGGAAACCACTTTTGCACTTGTATTGGTGTGGAAAAATCACTTTTCGCACTTGTGTTAGTGTTGAAAAACCACTTTTCGCACTTGTGTTGGTGTTGAAAAATCACTTTTCACACTTGTGTTGGTGCAGGAAAACACTTTTGCACTTGTATTAGTGTGGAAAAACCACTTTTCGCACTTGTGTTAGTGTTGAAAAACCACTTTTCGCACTTGTGTTAGTGTTGAAAAACCACTTTTCGCAGTTGTGTTGGTGCAGGAAACCACTTTTGCACTTGTATTAGTGTGGAAAAACCACTTTTTGCACTTGTGATAGTGTTGAAAAACGACTTTTCGCACTTGTGTTAGTGTTGAAAAACCACTTTTTGCACTTTTGTTGGTGCAGGAAACCACTCTTGCACTTGTATTAGTGTGGAAAAACCACTTTTCGCACTTGTGTTAGTGTTGAAAAACCACTTTTCGCACTTGTGTTAGTGTTGAAAAACCACTTTTTGCACTTGTGTTAGTGTTGAAAAACCACTTTTCGCACTTGTGTGGGTGCAGGAAACCACTTTTGCACTTGTATTAGTGTGGAAAAACCACTTTTCGCAGTTGTGTTAGTGTTGAAAAACCACTTTTCGCACTTGAGTTAGTGTTGAAAAACCACTTTTCGCACTTGTGTTAGTGTTGAAAAACAACTTTTCGCACTTGTGTTAGTGTTGAAAAACCACTTTTCGCACTTGTGTTAGTGTTGAAAAACCACTTTTCGCACTTCTTTTGGTGCAGGAAACCACTTTTGCACTTGTATTAGTGTGGAAAAAACACTTTCTGCACTTGTGTTAGTGTTGAAAAACCACTTTTCGCACTTGTGTTGGTGCAGGAAACCACTTTTGCACTTGTATTAGTGTGGAAAAAACTCTTTTTGCACTTGTGATAGTGTTGAAAAACCACTTTTGCACTTGTATTAGTGTGGTAAAAACACTTTTCGTACTTGTGTTAGTGTTGAAAAACCACTTTTCGCACTTGTGTTAGTGCAAAAAACCACTTTTCGCACTTGTGTTAGTGTTGAAAAACCACTTTTCGCACTTGTGTTAGTGTTGAAAAACCACTTTTCAAACTTGTGTTGGTGCAGGAAACCACTTTTGCACTTGTATTAGTGTGGAAAAAACACTTTTTGCACTTGTGTTAGTGTTGAAAAACCACTTTTCGCACTTGTGTTGGTGCAGGAAACCACTTTTGCACTTGTATTAGTGTGGAAAAACCACTTTTCGCACTTGTGTTAGTGTTGAAAAACCAATTTTCGCACTTGTGTTAGTGTTGAAAAACCACTTTTCGCACTTGTGTTGGTGAAGGAAACCACTTTTGCACTTGTATTAGTGTGGAAAAAACACTTTTTGCACTTGTGATAGTGTTGAAAAACCACTTTTCGCACTTGTGTTAGTGTTGAAAAACCACTTTTCGCACTTGTGTTGGTGCAGGAAACAACTTTTGCACTTGTATTAGTGTGGAAAAACCACTTTTCGCACTTGTGTTAGTGTTGAAAAACCACTTTTCGCACTTGTGTTAGTGTTGAAAAACCACTTTTCGCACTTGTGTTGGTGCAGGAAACCACTTTTGCACTTGTATTAGTGTGGAAAAACACTTTTTGCACTTGTGATAGTGTTGAAAAACCACTTTTTGCACTTTTGTTGGTGCAGGAAACCACTCTTGCACTTGTATTAGTGTGGAAAAACCACTTTTCGCACTTGTGTTAGTGTTGAAAAACCACTTTTCGCACTTGTGTTAGTGTTGAAAAACCACTTTTTGCACTTTTGTTGGTGCAGGAAACCACTCTTGCACTTGTATTAGTGTGGAAAAACCACTTTTCGCACTTGTGTTAGTGTTGAAAAACCACTTTTCGCACTTGTGTTAGTGTTGAAAAACCACTTTTCGCACTTGTGTTAGTGTTGAAAAACCACTTTTCGCACTTGTGTGGGTGCAGGAAACCACTTTTGCACTTGTATTAGTGTGGAAAATACACTTTTCGCACTTGTGTTAGTGTTGAAAAACCACTTTTCGCACTTGTGTTAGTGTTGAAAAACCACTTTTCGCACTTGTGTTGGTGCAGGAAACAACTTTTGCACTTGTATTAGTGTGGAAAAACCACTTTTCGCACTTGTGTTAGTGTTGAAAAACCACTTTTCGCACTTGTGTTAGTGTTGAAAAACCACTTTTCGCACTTGTGTTAGTGTTGAAAAACCACTTTTCAAACTTGTGTTGGTGCAGGAAACCACTTTTGCACTTGTATTAGTGTGGAAAAAACACTTTTTGCACTTGTGTTAGTGTTGAAAAACCACTTTTCGCACTTGTGTTAGTGTTGAAAAACCACTTTTCGCACTTGTGTTGGTGCAGCAAACCACCTTTGCACTTGTATTAGTGTGGAAAAAACACTTTTCGCACTTGTGTTAGTGTTGAAAAACCAATTTTCGCACTTGTGTTCGTGTTGAAAAACCACTTTTCGCACTTGTGTTGATGCAGGAAACCACTTTTGCACTTGTATTAGTGTGGAAAACCACTTTCCGCACTTGTGTTAGTTGAAAAACCACTTTTCGCACTTGTGTTAGTGTTGTAAAACCACTTTTCGCACTTGTGATAGTGTTGAAAAACCACTTTTCGCACTTGTGTTAGTGTTGAAAAACCACTTTTCGCACTTGTCTTGGTGCAGGAAACCACTTTTGCACTTGTATTAGTGTGGAAAAACCACTTTTCGCACTTGTGTTAGTGTTGAAAAACCACTTTTCGCACTTGTGTTGGTGCAGGAAACCACTTTTGCACTTGTATTAGTGTGGAAAAACCACTTTTCGCACTTGTGTTAGTGTTGAAAAACCACTTTTCGCACTTGTGTTAGTGTTGAAAAACCACTTTTCGCACTTGTGTGGGTGCAGGAAACCACTTTTGCACTTGTATTAGTGTGGAAAATACACTTTTCGCACTTGTGTTAGTGTTGAAAAACCACTTTTCGCACTTGTGTTATTGTTGAAAAACCACTTTTCGCACTTGTGTTGGTGCAGGAAACCACTTTTGCACTTGTATTAGTGTGGAAAAACCACTTTTCGCACTTGTGTTAGTGTTGAAAAACCACTTTTCGCACTTGTGTTAGTGTTGAAAAACCACTTTTCGCACTTGTGTTAGTGTTGAAAAACCACTTTTCGCACTTGTGTTGGTGCAGGAAACCACTCTTGCACTTGTATTAGTGTGGAAAAACCACTTTTTGCACTTGTGATAGTGTTGAAAAACCACTTTTGCACTTGTATTAGTGTGGAAAAAACACTTTTCGTACTTGTGTTAGTGTTGAAAAACCACTTTTCGCACTTGTGTTAGTGTTGAAAAACCACTTTTCGCACTTGTGTTAGTGTTGAAAAACCACTTTTCGCACTTGTGTTAGTGTTGAAAAACCACTTTTCAAACTTGTGTTGGTGCAGGAAACCACTTTTGCACTTGTATTAGTGTGGAAAAAACACTTTTTGCACTTGTATTAGTGTAGAAAAAACACTTTTTGCACTTGTGATAGTGTTGAAAAACCACTTTTCGCACTTGTGTTAGTGTTGAAAAACCACTTTTCGCACTTGTGTTGGTGCAGGAAACAACTTTTGCACTTGTATTAGTGTGGAAAAACCACTTTTCGCACTTGTGTTAGTGTTGAAAAACCACTTTTCGCACTTGTGTTAGTGTTGAAAAACCACTTTTCGCACTTGTGTTGGTGCAGGAAACCACTTTTGCACTTGTATTAGTGTGGAAAAACACTTTTCGCACTTGTGTTAGTGTTGAAAAACCACTTTTCGCACATGTGTTGGTGCAGGAAACCACTTTTGCACTTGTATTAGTGTGGAAAAAACACTTTTCGCACTTGTGTTAGTGTTGAAAAACCACTTTTCGCACTTGTGTTAGTGTTGAAAAACCACTTTTCGCACTTGTGTTGGTGCAGGAAACCACTTTTGCACTTGTATTGGTGTGGAAAAATCACTTTTCGCACTTGTGTTAGTGTTGAAAAACCACTTTTCGCACTTGTGTTGGTGTTGAAAAATCACTTTTCACACTTGTGTTGGTGCAGGAAAACACTTTTGCACTTGTATTAGTGTGGAAAAACCACTTTTCGCACTTGTGTTAGTGTTGAAAAACCACTTTTCGCACTTGTGTTAGTGTTGAAAAACCACTTTTCGCAGTTGTGTTGGTGCAGGAAACCACTTTTGCACTTGTATTAGTGTGGAAAACCCACTTTTTGCACTTGTGATAGTGTTGAAAAACGACTTTTCGCACTTGTGTTAGTGTTGAAAAACCACTTTTTGCACTTTTGTTGGTGCAGGAAACCACTCTTGCACTTGTATTAGTGTGGAAAAACCACTTTTCGCACTTGTGTTAGTGTTGAAAAACCACTTTTCGCACTTGTGTTAGTGTTGAAAAACCACTTTTTGCACTTGTGTTAGTGTTGAAAAACCACTTTTCGCACTTGTGTGGGTGCAGGAAACCACTTTTGCACTTGTATTAGTGTGGAAAAACCACTTTTCGCAGTTGTGTTAGTGTTGAAAAACCACTTTTCGCACTTGAGTTAGTGTTGAAAAACCACTTTTCGCACTTGTGTTAGTGTTGAAAAACAACTTTTCGCACTTGTGTTAGTGTTGAAAAACCACTTTTCGCACTTGTGTTAGTGTTGAAAAACCACTTTTCGCACTTCTTTTGGTGCAGGAAACCACTTTTGCACTTGTATTAGTGTGGAAAAAACACTTTCTGCACTTGTGTTAGTGTTGAAAAACCACTTTTCGCACTTGTGTTGGTGCAGGAAACCACTTTTGCACTTGTATTAGTGTGGAAAAAACTCTTTTTGCACTTGTGATAGTGTTGAAAAACCACTTTTGCACTTGTATTAGTGTGGTAAAAACACTTTTCGTACTTGTGTTAGTGTTGAAAAACCACTTTTCGCACTTGTGTTAGTGCAAAAAACCACTTTTCGCACTTGTGTTAGTGTTGAAAAACCACTTTTCGCACTTGTGTTAGTGTTGAAAAACCACTTTTCAAACTTGTGTTGGTGCAGGAAACCACTTTTGCACTTGTATTAGTGTGGAAAAAACACTTTTTGCACTTGTGTTAGTGTTGAAAAACCACTTTTCGCACTTGTGTTGGTGCAGGAAACCACTTTTGCACTTGTATTAGTGTGGAAAAACCACTTTTCGCACTTGTGTTAGTGTTGAAAAACCAATTTTCGCACTTGTGTTAGTGTTGAAAAACCACTTTTCGCACTTGTGTTGGTGAAGGAAACCACTTTTGCACTTGTATTAGTGTGGAAAAAACACTTTTTGCACTTGTGATAGTGTTGAAAAACCACTTTTCGCACTTGTGTTAGTGTTGAAAAACCACTTTTCGCACTTGTGTTGGTGCAGGAAACAACTTTTGCACTTGTATTAGTGTGGAAAAACCACTTTTCGCACTTGTGTTAGTGTTGAAAAACCACTTTTCGCACTTGTGTTTGTGTTGAAAAACCACTTTTCGCACTTGTGTTGGTGCAGGAAACCACTTTTGCACTTGTATTAGTGTGGAAAAACACTTTTTGCACTTGTGATAGTGTTGAAAAACCACTTTTCGCACTTGTGTTAGTGTTGAAAAACCACTTTTTGCACTTTTGTTGGTGCAGGAAACCACTCTTGCACTTGTATTAGTGTGGAAAAACCACTTTTCGCACTTGTGTTAGTGTTGAAAAACCACTTTTCGCACTTGTGTTAGTGTTGAAAAACCACTTTTCGCACTTGTGTTAGTGTTGAAAAACCACTTTTCGCACTTGTGTGGGTGCAGGAAACCACTTTTGCACTTGTATTAGTGTGGAAAATACACTTTTCGCACTTGTGTTAGTGTTGAAAAACCACTTTTCGCACTTGTGTTAGTGTTGAAAAACCACTTTTCGCACTTGTGTTGGTGCAGGAAACCACTTTTGCACTTGTATTAGTGTGGAAAAAACACTTTTCGTACTTGTGTTAGTGTTGAAAAACCACTTTTCGCACTTGTCTTGGTGCAGGAAACCACTTTTGCACTTGTATTAGTGTGGAAAAAACACTTTTCGCACTTGTGTTAGTGTTGAAAAACCACTTTTCGCACTTGTGTTGGTGCAGGAAACCACTTTTGCACTTGTATTAGTGTGGAAAAACCACTTTTCGCACTTGTGTTAGTGTTGAAAAACCACTTTTCGCACTTGTGTTAGTGTTGAAAAACCACTTTTCGCACTTGTGTGGGTGCAGGAAACCACTTTTGCACTTGTATTAGTGTGGAAAATACACTTTTCGCACTTGTGTTAGTGTTGAAAAACCACTTTTCGCACTTGTGTTATTGTTGAAAAACCACTTTTCGCACTTGTGTTGGTGCAGGAAACCACTTTTGCACTTGTATTAGTGTGGAAAAACCACTTTTCGCACTTGTGTTAGTGTTGAAAAACCACTTTTCGCACTTGTGTTAGTGTTGAAAAACCACTTTTCGCACTTGTGTTAGTGTTGAAAAACCACTTTTCGCACTTGTGTTGGTGCAGGAAACCACTCTTGCACTTGTATTAGTGTGGAAAAACCACTTTTTGCACTTGTGATAGTGTTGAAAAACCACTTTTGCACTTGTATTAGTGTGGAAAAAACACTTTTCGTACTTGTGTTAGTGTTTAAAAACCACTTTTCGCACTTGTGTTAGTGTTGAAAAACCACTTTTCGCACTTGTGTTAGTGTTGAAAAACCACTTTTCGCACTTGTGTTAGTGTTGAAAAACCACTTTTCAAACTTGTGTTGGTGCAGGAAACCACTTTTGCACTTGTATTAGTGTGGAAAAAACACTTTTTGCACTTGTGTTAGTGTTGAAAAACCACTTTTCGCACTTGTGTTAGTGTTGAAAAACCACTTTTCGCACTTGTGTTGGTGCAGCAAACCACTTTTGCACTTGTATTAGTGTGGAAAAAACACTTTTCGCACTTGTGTTAGTGTTGAAAAACCAATTTTCGCACTTGTGTTCGTGTTGAAAAACCACTTTTCGCACTTGTGTTGATGCAGGAAACCACTTTTGCACTTGTATTAGTGTGGAAAACCACTTTTCGCACTTGTGTTAGTGTTGAAAAACCACTTTTCGCACTTGTGTTAGTGTTGTAAAACCACTTTTCGCACTTGTGATAGTGTTGAAAAACCACTTTTCGCACTTGTGTTAGTGTTGAAAAACCACTTTTCGCACTTGTCTTGGTGCAGGAAACCACTTTTGCACTTGTATTAGTGTGGAAATACCACTTTTCGCACTTGTGTTAGTGCTGAAAAACCACTTTTCGCACTTGTGTTGGTGCAGGAAACCACTTTTGCACTTGTATTAGTGTGGAAAAACCACTTTTCGCACTTGTGTTAGTGTTGAAAAACCACTTTTCGCACTTGTGTTGCTGCAGGAAACCACTTTTGCACTTGTATTAGTGTGGAAAAACCACTTTTCGCACTTGTGTTAGTGTTGAAAAACCACTTTTCGCACTTGTGTTAGTGTTGAAAAACCACTTTTCGCACTTGTGTTGGTGAAGGAAACCACTTTTGCACTTGTATTAGTGTGGAAAAAACACTTTTTGCACTTGTGATAGTGTTGAAAAACCACTTTTCGCACTTGTGTTAGTGTTGAAAAACCACTTTTCGCACTTGTGTTGGTGCAGGAAACAACTTTTGCACTTGTATTAGTGTGGAAAAACCACTTTTCGCACTTGTGTTAGTGTTGAAAAACCACTTTTCGCACTTGTGTTAGTGTTGAAAAACCACTTTTCGCACTTGTGTTAGTGTTGAAAAACCACTTTTCAAACTTGTGTTGGTGCAGGAAACCACTTTTGCACTTGTATTAGTGTGGAAAAAACACTTTTTGCACTTGTGTTAGTGTTGAAAAACCACTTTTCGCACTTGTGTTAGTGTTGAAAAACCACTTTTCGCACTTGTGTTGGTGCAGCAAACCACCTTTGCACTTGTATTAGTGTGGAAAAAACACTTTTCGCACTTGTGTTAGTGTTGAAAAACCAATTTTCGCACTTGTGTTCGTGTTGAAAAACCACTTTTCGCACTTGTGTTGATGCAGGAAACCACTTTTGCACTTGTATTAGTGTGGAAAACCACTTTCCGCACTTGTGTTAGTTGAAAAACCACTTTTCGCACTTGTGTTAGTGTTGTAAAACCACTTTTCGCACTTGTGATAGTGTTGAAAAACCACTTTTCGCACTTGTGTTAGTGTTGAAAAACCACTTTTCGCACTTGTCTTGGTGCAGGAAACCACTTTTGCACTTGTATTAGTGTGGAAAAACCACTTTTCGCACTTGTGTTAGTGTTGAAAAACCACTTTTCGCACTTGTGTTGGTGCAGGAAACCACTTTTGCACTTGTATTAGTGTGGAAAAACCACTTTTCGCACTTGTGTTAGTGTTGAAAAACCACTTTTCGCACTTGTGTTAGTGTTGAAAAACCACTTTTCGCACTTGTGTGGGTGCAGGAAACCACTTTTGCACTTGTATTAGTGTGGAAAATACACTTTTCGCACTTGTGTTAGTGTTGAAAAACCACTTTTCGCACTTGTGTTATTGTTGAAAAACCACTTTTCGCACTTGTGTTGGTGCAGGAAACCACTTTTGCACTTGTATTAGTGTGGAAAAACCACTTTTCGCACTTGTGTTAGTGTTGAAAAACCACTTTTCGCACTTGTGTTAGTGTTGAAAAACCACTTTTCGCACTTGTGTTAGTGTTGAAAAACCACTTTTCGCACTTGTGTTGGTGCAGGAAACCACTCTTGCACTTGTATTAGTGTGGAAAAACCACTTTTTGCACTTGTGATAGTGTTGAAAAACCACTTTTGCACTTGTATTAGTGTGGAAAAAACACTTTTCGTACTTGTGTTAGTGTTGAAAAACCACTTTTCGCACTTGTGTTAGTGTTGAAAAACCACTTTTCGCACTTGTGTTAGTGTTGAAAAACCACTTTTCGCACTTGTGTTAGTGTTGAAAAACCACTTTTCAAACTTGTGTTGGTGCAGGAAACCACTTTTGCACTTGTATTAGTGTGGAAAAAACACTTTTTGCACTTGTGTTAGTGTTGAAAAACCACTTTTCGCACTTGTGTTAGTGTTGAAAAACCACTTTTCGCACTTGTGTTGGTGCAGCAAACCACTTTTGCACTTGTATTAGTGTGGAAAAAACACTTTTCGCACTTGTGTTAGTGTTGAAAAACCAATTTTCGCACTTGTGTTCGTGTTGAAAAACCACTTTTCGCACTTGTGTTGATGCAGGAAACCACTTTTGCACTTGTATTAGTGTGGAAAACCACTTTTCGCACTTGTGTTAGTGTTGAAAAACCACTTTTCGCACTTGTGTTAGTGTTGTAAAACCACTTTTCGCACTTGTGATAGTGTTGAAAAACCACTTTTCGCACTTGTGTTAGTGTTGAAAAACCACTTTTCGCACTTGTCTTGGTGCAGGAAACCACTTTTGCACTTGTATTAGTGTGGAAATACCACTTTTCGCACTTGTGTTAGTGTTGAAAAACCACTTTTCGCACTTGTGTTGGTGCAGGAAACCACTTTTGCACTTGTATTAGTGTGGAAAAACCACTTTTCGCACTTGTGTTAGTGTTGAAAAACCACTTTTCGCACTTGTGTTGCTGCAGGAAACCACTTTTGCACTTGTATTAGTGTGGAAAAACCACTTTTCGCACTTGTGTTAGTGTTGAAAAACCACTTTTCGCACTTGTGTTAGTGTTGAAAAACCACTTTTCGCACTTGTGTTGGTGAAGGAAACCACTTTTGCACTTGTATTAGTGTGGAAAAAACACTTTTTGCACTTGTGATAGTGTTGAAAAACCACTTTTCGCATTTGTGTTAGTGTTGAAAAACCACTTTTCGCACTTGTGTTGGTGCAGGAAACAACTTTTGCACTTGTATTAGTGTGGAAAAACCACTTTTCGCACTTGTGTTAGTGTTGAAAAACCACTTTTCGCACTTGTGTTAGTGTTGAAAAACCACTTTTCGCACTTGTGTTGGTGCAGGAAACCACTTTTGCACTTGTATTAGTGTGGGAAAACCACTTTTCGCACTTGTGTTAGTGTTGAAAAACTACTTTTCGCACTTGTGTTTGTGTTGAAAAACCACTTTTCGCACTTGTGTTGGTGCAGGAAACCACTTTTGCACTTGTATTAGTGTGGAAAAACACTTTTTGCACTTGTGATAGTGTTGAAAAACCACTTTTCGCACTTGTGTTAGTGTTGAAAAACCACTTTTTGCACTTTTGTTGGTGCAGGAAACCACTCTTGCACTTGTATTAGTGTGGAAAAACCACTTTTCGCACTTGTGTTAGTGTTGAAAAACCACTTTTCGCACTTGTGTTAGTGTTGAAAAACCACTTTTCGCACTTGTGTTAGTGTTGAAAAACCACTTTTCGCACTTGTGTGGGTGCAGGAAACCACTTTTGCACTTGTATTAGTGTGGAAAATACACTTTTCGCACTTGTGTTAGTGTTGAAAAACCACTTTTCGCACTTGTGTTAGTGTTGAAAAACCACTTTTCGCACTTGTGTTGGTGCAGGAAACCACTTTTGCACTTGTATTAGTGTGGAAAAAACACTTTTCGCACTTGTGTTAGTGTTGAAAAACCACTTTTCGCACTTGTCTTGGTGCAGGAAACCACTTTTGCACTTGTATTAGTGTGGAAAAACCACTTTTCGCACTTGTGTTAGTGTTGAAAAACCACTTTTCGCACTTGTGTTGGTGCAGGAAACCACTTTTGCACTTGTATTAGTGTGGAAAAACCACTTTTCGCACTTGTGTTAGTGTTGAAAAACCACTTTTCGCACTTGTGTTAGTGTTGAAAAACCACTTTTCGCACTTGTGTGGGTGCAGGAAACCACTTTTGCACTTGTATTAGTGTGGAAAATACACTTTTCGCACTTGTGTTAGTGTTGAAAAACCACTTTTCGCACTTGTGTTATTGTTGAAAAACCACTTTTCGCACTTGTGTTGGTGCAGGAAACCACTTTTGCACTTGTATTAGTGTGGAAAAACCACTTTTCGCACTTGTGTTAGTGTTGAAAAACCACTTTTCGCACTTGTGTTAGTGTTGAAAAACCACTTTTCGCACTTGTGTTAGTGTTGAAAAACCACTTTTCGCACTTGTGTTGGTGCAGGAAACCACTCTTGCACTTGTATTAGTGTGGAAAAACCACTTTTTGCACTTGTGATAATGTTGAAAAACCACTTTTGCACTTGTATTAGTGTGGAAAAAACACTTTTCGTACTTGTGTTAGTGTTGAAAAACCACTTTTCGCACTTGTGTTAGTGTTGAAAAACCACTTTTCGCACTTGTGTTAGTGTTGAAAAACCACTTTTCGCACTTGTGTTAGTGTTGAAAAACCACTTTTCAAACTTGTGTTGGTGCAGGAAACCACTTTTGCACTTGTATTAGTGTGGAAAAAACACTTTTTGCACTTGTGTTAGTGTTGAAAAACCACTTTTCGCACTTGTGTTAGTGTTGAAAAACCACTTTTCGCACTTGTGTTGGTGCAGCAAACCACTTTTGCACTTGTATTAGTGTGGAAAAAACACTTTTCGCACTTGTGTTAGTGTTGAAAAACCAATTTTCGCACTTGTGTTCGTGTTGAAAACCCACTTTTCGCACTTGTGTTGATGCAGGAAACCACTTTTGCACTTGTATTAGTGTGTAAAACCACTTTTCGCACTTGTGTTAGTGTTGAAAAACCACTTTTCGCACTTGTGTTAGTGTTGTAAAACCACTTTTCGCACTTGTGATAGTGTTGAAAAACCACTTTTCGCACTTGTGTTAGTGTTGAAAAACCACTTTTCGCACTTGTCTTGGTGCAGGAAACCACTTTTGCACTTGTATTAGTGTGGAAATACCACTTTTCGCACTTGTGTTAGTGTTGAAAAACCACTTTTCGCACTTGTGTTGGTGCAGGAAACCACTTTTGCACTTGTATTAGTGTGGAAAAACCACTTTTCGCACTTGTGTTAGTGTTGAAAAACCACTTTTCGCACTTGTGTTGCTGCAGGAAACCACTTTTGCACTTGTATTAGTGTGGAAAAACCACTTTTCGCACTTGTGTTAGTGTTGAAAAACCACTTTTCGCACTTGTGTTAGTGTTGAAAAACCACTTTTCGCACTTGTGTTGGTGAAGGAAACCACTTTTGCACTTGTATTAGTGTGGAAAAAACACTTCTTGCACTTGTGATAGTGTTGAAAAACCACTTTTCGCACTTGTGTTAGTGTTGAAAAACCACTTTTCGCACTTGTGTTGGTGCAGGAAACAACTTTTGCACTTGTATTAGTGTGGAAAAACCACTTTTCGCACTTGTGTTAGTGTTGAAAAACCACTTTTCGCACTTGTGTTAGTGTTGAAAAACCACTTTTCGCACTTGTGTTGGTGCAGGAAACCACTTTTGCACTTGTATTAGTGTGGGAAAACCACTTTTCGCACTTGTGTTAGTGTTGAAAAACTACTTTTCGCACTTGTGTTTGTGTTGAAAAACCACTTTTCGCACTTGTGTTGGTGCAGGAAACCACTTTTGCACTTGTATTAGTGTGGAAAAACACTTTTTGCACTTGTGATAGTGTTGAAAAACCACTTTTCGCACTTGTGTTAGTGTTGAAAAACCACTTTTTGCACTTTTGTTGGTGCAGGAAACCACTCTTGCACTTGTATTAGTGTGGAAAAACCACTTTTCGCACTTGTGTTAGTGTTGAAAAACCACTTTTCGCACTTGTGTTAGTGTTGAAAAACCACTTTTCGCACTTGTGTTAGTGTTGAAAAACAACTTTTCGCACTTGTGTTAGTGTTGAAAAACCACTTTTCGCACTTGTGTTAGTGTTGAAAAACCACTTTTCGCACTTCTTTTGGTGCAGGAAACCACTTTTGCACTTGTATTAGTGTGGAAAAAACACTTTTTGCACTTGTGTTAGTGTTGAAAAACCACTTTTCGCACTTGTGTTGGTGCAGGAAACCACTTTTGCACTTGTATTAGTGTGGAAAAAACTCTTTTTGCACTTGTGATAGTGTTGAAAAACCACTTTTGCACTTGTATTAGTGTGGTAAAAACACTTTTCGTACTTGTGTTAGTGTTGAAAAACCACTTTTCGCACTTGTGTTAGTGCAAAAAACCACTTTTCGCACTTGTGTTAGTGTTGAAAAACCACTTTTCGCACTTGTGTTAGTGTTGAAAAACCACTTTTCAAACTTGTGTTGGTGCAGGAAACCACTTTTGCACTTGTATTAGTGTGGAAAAAACACTTTTTGCACTTGTGTTAGTGTTGAAAAACCACTTTTCGCACTTGTGTTGGTGCAGGAAACCACTTTTGCACTTGTATTAGTGTGGAAAAACCACTTTTCGCACTTGTGTTAGTGTTGAAAAACCAATTTTCGCACTTGTGTTAGTGTTGAAAAACCACTTTTCGCACTTGTGTTGGTGAAGGAAACCACTTTTGCACTTGTATTAGTGTGGAAAAAACACTTTTTGCACTTGTGATAGTGTTGAAAAACCACTTTTCGCACTTGTGTTAGTGTTGAAAAACCACTTTTCGCACTTGTGTTGGTGCAGGAAACAACTTTTGCACTTGTATTAGTGTGGAAAAACCACTTTTCGCACTTGTGTTAGTGTTGAAAAACCACTTTTCGCACTTGTGTTAGTGTTGAAAAACCACTTTTCGCACTTGTGTTGGTGCAGGAAACCACTTTTGCACTTGTATTAGTGTGGAAAAACACTTTTTGCACTTGTGATAGTGTTGAAAAACCACTTTTCGCACTTGTGTTAGTGTTGAAAAACCACTTTTTGCACTTTTGTTGGTGCAGGAAACCACTCTTGCACTTGTATTAGTGTGGAAAAACCACTTTTCGCACTTGTGTTAGTGTTGAAAAACCACTTTTCGCACTTGTGTTAGTGTTGAAAAACCACTTTTCGCACTTGTGTTAGTGTTGAAAAACCACTTTTCGCACTTGTGTGGGTGCAGGAAACCACTTTTGCACTTGTATTAGTGTGGAAAATACACTTTTCGCACTTGTGTTAGTGTTGAAAAACCACTTTTCGCACTTGTGTTAGTGTTGAAAAACCACTTTTCGCACTTGTGTTGGTGCAGGAAACCACTTTTGCACTTGTATTAGTGTGGAAAAAACACTTTTCGCACTTGTGTTAGTGTTGAAAAACCACTTTTCGCACTTGTCTTGGTGCAGGAAACCACTTTTGCACTTGTATTAGTGTGGAAAAACCACTTTTCGCACTTGTGTTAGTGTTGAAAAACCACTTTTAGCACTTGTGTTGGTGCAGGAAACCACTTTTGCACTTGTATTAGTGTGGAAAAACCACTTTTCGCACTTGTGTTAGTGTTGAAAAACCACTTTTCGCACTTGTGTTAGTGTTGAAAAACCACTTTTCGCACTTGTGTGGGTGCAGGGAAACCACTTTTGCACTTGTATTAGTGTGGAAAATACACTTTTCGCACTTGTGTTAGTGTTGAAAACCACTTTTCGCACTTGTGTTATTGTTGAAAAACCACTTTTCGCACTTGTGTTGGTGCAGGAAACCACTTTTGCACTTGTATTAGTGTGGAAAAACCACTTTTCGCACTTGTGTTAGTGTTGAAAAACCACTTTTTCGCACTTGTGTTAGTGTTGAAAAACCACTTTTCCGCACTTGTGTTAGTGTTGAAAAACCACTTTTCGCACTTGTGTTGGTGCAGGAAACCACTCTTGCACTTGTATTAGTGTGGAAAAAACCACTTTTTGCACTTGTGATAGTGTTGAAAAACCACTTTTGCACTTGTATTAGTGTGGAAAAAACACTTTTCGTACTTGTGTTAGTGTTGAAAAACCACTTTTCGCAATTGTGTTAGTGTTGAAAAACCACTTTTCGCACTTGTGTTAGTGTTGAAAAACCACTTTTCGCACTTGTGTTAGTGTTGAAAAACCACTTTTCAAACTTGTGTTGGTGCAGGAAACCACTTTTGCACTTGTATTAGTGTGGAAAAAACACTTTTTGCACTTGTGTTAGTGTTGAAAAACCACTTTTCGCACTTGTGTTAGTGTTGAAAAACCACTTTTCGCACTTGTGTTGGTGCAGCAAACCACTTTTGCACTTGTATTAGTGTGGAAAAAACACTTTTCGCACTTGTGTTAGTGTTGAAAAACCAATTTTCGCACTTGTGTTCGTGTTGAAAAACCACTTTTCGCACTTGTGTTGATGCAGGAAACCACTTTTGCACTTGTATTAGTGTGGAAAACCACTTTTCGCACTTGTGTTAGTGTTGAAAAACCACTTTTCGCACTTGTGTTAGTGTTGTAAAACCACTTTTCGCACTTGTGATAGTGTTGAAAAACCACTTTTCGCACTTGTGTTAGTGTTGAAAAACCACTTTTCGCACTTGTCTTGGTGCAGGAAACCACTTTTGCACTTGTATTAGTGTGGAAATACCACTTTTCGCACTTGTGTTAGTGCTGAAAAACCACTTTTCGCACTTGTGTTGGTGCAGGAAACCACTTTTGCACTTGTATTAGTGTGGAAAAACCACTTTTCGCACTTGTGTTAGTGTTGAAAAACCACTTTTCGCACTTGTGTTGCTGCAGGAAACCACTTTTGCACTTGTATTAGTGTGGAAAAACCACTTTTCGCACTTGTGTTAGTGTTGAAAAACCACTTTTCGCACTTGTGTTAGTGTTGAAAAACCACTTTTCGCACTTGTGTTGGTGAAGGAAACCACTTTTGCACTTGTATTAGTGTGGAAAAAACACTTTTTGCACTTGTGATAGTGTTGAAAAACCACTTTTCGCACTTGTGTTAGTGTTGAAAAACCACTTTTCGCACTTGTGTTGGTGCAGGAAACAACTTTTGCACTTGTATTAGTGTGGAAAAACCACTTTTCGCACTTGTGTTAGTGTTGAAAAACCACTTTTCGCACTTGTGTTAGTGTTGAAAAACCACTTTTCGCACTTGTGTTAGTGTTGAGAAACCACTTTTCAAACTTGTGTTGGTGCAGGAAACCACTTTTGCACTTGTATTAGTGTGGAAAAAACACTTTTTGCACTTGTGTTAGTGTTGAAAAACCACTTTTCGCACTTGTGTTAGTGTTGAAAAACCACTTTTCGCACTTGTGTTGGTGCAGCAAACCACCTTTGCACTTGTATTAGTGTGGAAAAAACACTTTTCGCACTTGTGTTAGTGTTGAAAAACCAATTTTCGCACTTGTGTTCATGTTGAAAAACCACTTTTCGCACTTGTGTTGATGCAGGAAACCACTTTTGCACTTGTATTAGTGTGGAAAACCACTTTCCGCACTTGTGTTAGTTGAAAAACCACTTTTCGCACTTGTGTTAGTGTTGTAAAACCACTTTTCGCACTTGTGATAGTGTTGAAAAACCACTTTTCGCACTTGTGTTAGTGTTGAAAAACCACTTTTCGCACTTGTCTTGGTGCAGGAAACCACTTTTGCACTTGTATTAGTGTGGAAAAACCACTTTTCGCACTTGTGTTAGTGTTGAAAAACCACTTTTCGCACTTGTGTTGGTGCAGGAAACCACTTTTGCACTTGTATTAGTGTGGAAAAACCACTTTTCGCACTTGTGTTAGTGTTGAAAAACCACTTTTCGCACTTGTGTTAGTGTTGAAAAACCACTTTTCGCACTTGTGTGGGTGCAGGAAACCACTTTTGCACTTGTATTAGTGTGGAAAATACACTTTTCGCACTTGTGTTAGTGTTGAAAAACCACTTTTCGCACTTGTGTTATTGTTGAAAAACCACTTTTCGCACTTGTGTTGGTGCAGGAAACCACTTTTGCACTTGTATTAGTGTGGAAAACCACTTTTCGCACTTGTGTTAGTGTTGAAAAACCACTTTTCGCACTTGTGTTAGTGTTGTAAAACCACTTTTCGCACTTGTGATAGTGTTGAAAAACCACTTTTCGCACTTGTGTTAGTGTTGAAAAACCACTTTTCGCACTTGTCTTGGTGCAGGAAACCACTTTTGCACTTGTATTAGTGTGGAAATACCACTTTTCGCACTTGTGTTAGTGCTGAAAAACCACTTTTCGCACTTGTGTTGGTGCAGGAAACCACTTTTGCACTTGTATTAGTGTGGAAAAACCACTTTTCGCACTTGTGTTAGTGTTGAAAAACCACTTTTCGCACTTGTGTTGCTGCAGGAAACCACTTTTGCACTTGTATTAGTGTGGAAAAAACCACTTTTCGCACTTGTGTTAGTGTTGAAAAACCACTTTTCGCACTTGTGTTAGTGTTGAAAAACCACTTTTCGCACTTGTGTTGGTGAAGGAAACCACTTTTGCACTTGTATTAGTGTGGAAAAAACACTTTTTGCACTTGTGTTAGTGTTGAAAAACCACTTTTCGCACTTGTGTTAGTGTTGAAAAACCACTTTTCGCACTTGTGTTGGTGCAGGAAACAACTTTTGCACTTGTATTAGTGTGGAAAAACCACTTTTCGCACTTGTGTTAGTGTTGAAAAACCACTTTTCGCACTTGTGTTAGTGTTGAAAAACCACTTTTCGCACTTGTGTTAGTGTTGAAAAACCACTTTTCAAACTTGTGTTGGTGCAGGAAACCACTTTTGCACTTGTATTAGTGTGGAAAAAACACTTTTTGCACTTGTGTTAGTGTTGAAAAACCACTTTTCGCACTTGTGTTAGTGTTGAAAAACCACTTTTCGCACTTGTGTTGGTGCAGCAAACCACCTTTGCACTTGTATTAGTGTGGAAAAAACACTTTTCGCACTTGTGTTAGTGTTGAAAAACCAATTTTCGCACTTGTGTTCGTGTTGAAAAACCACTTTTCGCACTTGTGTTGATGCAGGAAACCACTTTTGCACTTGTATTAGTGTGGAAAACCACTTTCCGCACTTGTGTTAGTTGAAAAACCACTTTTCGCACTTGTGTTAGTGTTGTAAAACCACTTTTCGCACTTGTGATAGTGTTGAAAAACCACTTTTCGCACTTGTGTTAGTGTTGAAAAACCACTTTTCGCACTTGTGTTGGTGCAGGAAACCACTTTTGCACTTGTATTAGTGTGGAAAAACCACTTTTCGCACTTGTGTTAGTGTTGAAAAACCACTTTTCGCACTTGTGTTGGTGCAGGAAACCACTTTTGCACTTGTATTAGTGTGGAAAAACCACTTTTCGCACTTGTGTTAGTGTTGAAAAACCACTTTTCGCACTTGTGTTAGTGTTGAAAAACCACTTTTCGCACTTGTGTGGGTGCAGGAAACCACTTTTGCACTTGTATTAGTGTGGAAAATACACTTTTCGCACTTGTGTTAGTGTTGAAAAACCACTTTTCGCACTTGTGTTATTGTTGAAAAACCACTTTTCGCACTTGTGTTGGTGCAGGAAACCACTTTTGCACTTGTATTAGTGTGGAAAAACCACTTTTCGCACTTGTGTTAGTGTTGAAAAACCACTTTTCGCACTTGTGTTAGTGTTGAAAAACCACTTTTCGCACTTGTGTTAGTGTTGAAAAACCACTTTTCGCACTTGTGTTGGTGCAGGAAACCACTCTTGCACTTGTATTAGTGTGGAAAAACCACTTTTTGCACTTGTGATAGTGTTGAAAAACCACTTTTGCACTTGTATTAGTGTGGAAAAAACACTTTTCGTACTTGTGTTAGTGTTGAAAAACCACTTTTCGCACTTGTGTTAGTGTTGAAAAACCACTTTTCGCACTTGTGTTAGTGTTGAAAAACCACTTTTCGCACTTGTGTTAGTGTTGAAAAACCACTTTTCAAACTTGTGTTGGTGCAGGAAACCACTTTTGCACTTGTATTAGTGTGGAAAAAACACTTTTTGCACTTGTGTTAGTGTTGAAAAACCACTTTTCGCACTTGTGTTAGTGTTGAAAAACCACTTTTCGCACTTGTGTTGGTGCAGCAAACCACTTTTGCACTTGTATTAGTGTGGAAAAAACACTTTTCGCACTTGTGTTGGTGTTGAAAAACCAATTTTCGCACTTGTGTTCGTGTTGAAAAACCACTTTTCGCACTTGTGTTGATGCAGGAAACCACTTTTGCACTTGTATTAGTGTGGAAAACCACTTTTCGCACTTATGTTAGTGTTGAAAAACCACTTTTCGCACTTGTGTTAGTGTTGTAAAACCACTTTTCGCACTTGTGATAGTGTTGAAAAACCACTTTTCGCACTTGTGTTAGTGTTGAAAAACCACTTTTCGCACTTGTCTTGGTGCAGGAAACCACTTTTGCACTTGTATTAGTGTGGAAATACCACTTTTCGCACTTGTGTTAGTGTTGAAAAACCACTTTTCGCACTTGTGTTGGTGCAGGAAACCACTTTTGCACTTGTATTAGTGTGGAAAAACCACTTTTCGCACTTGTGTTAGTGTTGAAAAACCACTTTTCGCACTTGTGTTGCTGCAGGAAACCACTTTTGCACTTGTATTAGTGTGGAAAAACCACTTTTCGCACTTGTGTTAGTGTTGAAAAACCACTTTTCGCACTTGTGTTAGTGTTGAAAAACCACTTTTCGCACTTGTGTTGGTGAAGGAAACCACTTTTGCACTTGTATTAGTGTGGAAAAAACACTTTTTGTACTTGTGATAGTGTTGAAAAACCACTTTTCGCATTTGTGTTAGTGTTGAAAAACCACTTTTCGCACTTGTGTTGGTGCAGGAAACAACTTTTGCACTTGTATTAGTGTGGAAAAACCACTTTTCGCACTTGTGTTAGTGTTGAAAAACCACTTTTCGCACTTGTGTTAGTGTTGAAAAACCACTTTTCGCACTTGTGTTGGTGCAGGAAACCACTTTTGCACTTGTATTAGTGTGGGAAAACCACTTTTCGCACTTGTGTTAGTGTTGAAAAACTACTTTTCGCACTGTGTTTGTGTTGAAAAACCACTTTTCGCACTTGTGTTGGTGCAGGAAACCACTTTTGCACTTGTATTAGTGTGGAAAAACACTTTTTGCACTTGTGATAGTGTTGAAAAACCACTTTTCGCACTTGTGTTAGTGTTGAAAAACCACTTTTTGCACTTTTGTTGGTGCAGGAAACCACTCTTGCACTTGTATTAGTGTGGAAAAACCACTTTTCGCACTTGTGTTAGTGTTGAAAAACCACTTTTCGCACTTGTGTTAGTGTTGAAAAACCACTTTTCGCACTTGTGTTAGTGTTGAAAAACCACTTTTCGCACTTGTCTTGGTGCAGGAAACCACTTTTGCACTTGTATTAGTGTGGAAATACCACTTTTCGCACTTGTGTTAGTGCTGAAAAACCACTTTTCGCACTTGTGTTGGTGCAGGAAACCACTTTTGCACTTGTATTAGTGTGGAAAAACCACTTTTCGCACTTGTGTTAGTGTTGAAAAACCACTTTTCGCACTTGTGTTAGTGTTGAAAAACCACTTTTCGCACTTGTCTTGGTGCAGGAAACCACTTTTGCACTTGTATTAGTGTGGAAATACCACTTTTCGCACTTGTGTTAGTGTTGAAAAACCACTTTTCGCACTTGTGTTGGTGCAGGAAACCACTTTTGCACTTGTATTAGTGTGGAAAAACCACTTTTCGCACTTGTGTTAGTGTTGAAAAACCACTTTTCGCACTTGTGTTGCTGCAGGAAACCACTTTTGCACTTGTATTAGTGTGGAAAAACCACTTTTCGCACTTGTGTTAGTGTTGAAAAACCACTTTTCGCACTTGTGTTAGTGTTGAAAAACCACTTTTCGCACTTGTGTTGGTGAAGGAAACCACTTTTGCACTTGTATTAGTGTGGAAAAAACACTTTTTGTACTTGTGATAGTGTTGAAAAACCACTTTTCGCATTTGTGTTAGTGTTGAAAAACCACTTTTCGCACTTGTGTTGGTGCAGGAAACAACTTTTGCACTTGTATTAGTGTGGAAAAACCACTTTTCGCACTTGTGTTAGTGTTGAAAAACCACTTTTCGCACTTGTGTTAGTGTTGAAAAACCACTTTTCGCACTTGTGTTGGTGCAGGAAACCACTTTTGCACTTGTATTAGTGTGGGAAAACCACTTTTCGCACTTGTGTTAGTGTTGAAAAAACTACTTTTCGCACTTGTGTTTGTGTTGAAAAACCACTTTTCGCACTTGTGTTGGTGCAGGAAACCACTTTTGCACTTGTATTAGTGTGGAAAAACACTTTTTGCACTTGTGATAGTGTTGAAAAACCACTTTTCGCACTTGTGTTAGTGTTGAAAAACCACTTTTTGCACTTTTGTTGGTGCAGGAAACCACTCTTGCACTTGTATTAGTGTGGAAAAACCACTTTTCGCACTTGTGTTAGTGTTGAAAAACCACTTTTCGCACTTGTGTTAGTGTTGAAAAACCACTTTTCGCACTTGTGTTAGTGTTGAAAAACCACTTTTCGCACTTGTCTTGGTGCAGGAAACCACTTTTGCACTTGTATTAGTGTGGAAATACCACTTTTCGCACTTGTGTTAGTGCTGAAAAACCACTTTTCGCACTTGTGTTGGTGCAGGAAACCACTTTTGCACTTGTATTAGTGTGGAAAAACCACTTTTCGCACTTGTGTTAGTGTTGAAAAACCACTTTTCGCACTTGTGTTGCTGCAGGAAACCACTTTTGCACTTGTATTAGTGTGGAAAAACCACTTTTCGCACTTGTGTTAGTGTTGAAAAACCACTTTTCGCACTTGTGTTAGTGTTGAAAAACCACTTTTCGCACTTGTGTTGGTGAAGGAAACCACTTTTGCACTTGTATTAGTGTGGAAAAAACACTTTTTGCACTTGTGTTAGTGTTGAAAAACCACTTTTCGCACTTGTGTTAGTGTTGAAAAACCACTTTTCGCACTTGTGTTGGTGCAGGAAACAACTTTTGCACTTGTATTAGTGTGGAAAAACCACTTTTCGCACTTGTGTTAGTGTTGAAAAACCACTTTTCGCACTTGTGTTAGTGTTGAAAAACCACTTTTCGCACTTGTGTTAGTGTTGAAAAACCACTTTTCAAACTTGTGTTGGTGCAGGAAACCACTTTTGCACTTGTATTAGTGTGGAAAAAACACTTTTTGCACTTGTGTTAGTGTTGAAAAACCACTTTTCGCACTTGTGTTAGTGTTGAAAAACCACTTTTCGCACTTGTGTTGGTGCAGCAAACCACCTTTGCACTTGTATTAGTGTGGAAAAAACACTTTTCGCACTTGTGTTAGTGTTGAAAAACCAATTTTCGCACTTGTGTTCGTGTTGAAAAACCACTTTTCGCACTTGTGTTGATGCAGGAAACCACTTTTGCACTTGTATTAGTGTGGAAAACCACTTTCCGCACTTGTGTTAGTTGAAAAACCACTTTTCGCACTTGTGTTAGTGTTGTAAAACCACTTTTCGCACTTGTGATAGTGTTGAAAAACCACTTTTCGCACTTGTGTTAGTGTTGAAAAACCACTTTTCGCACTTGTGTTGGTGCAGGAAACCACTTTTGCACTTGTATTAGTGTGGAAAAACCACTTTTCGCACTTGTGTTAGTGTTGAAAAACCACTTTTCGCACTTGTGTTGGTGCAGGAAACCACTTTTGCACTTGTATTAGTGTGAAAAACCACTTTTCGCACTTGTGTTAGTGTTGAAAAACCACTTTTCGCACTTGTGTTAGTGTTGAAAAACCACTTTTCGCACTTGTGTGGGTGCAGGAAACCACTTTTGCACTTGTATTAGTGTGGAAAATACACTTTTCGCACTTGTGTTAGTGTTGAAAAACCACTTTTCGCACTTGTGTTAGTGTTGAAAAACCACTTTTCGCACTTGTGTTGGTGAAGGAAACCACTTTTGCACTTGTATTAGTGTGGAAAAAACACTTTTTGTACTTGTGATAGTGTTGAAAAACCACTTTTCGCATTTGTGTTAGTGTTGAAAAACCACTTTTCGCACTTGTGTTGGTGCAGGAAACAACTTTTGCACTTGTATTAGTGTGGAAAAACCACTTTTCGCACTTGTGTTAGTGTTGAAAAACCACTTTTCGCACTTGTGTTAGTGTTGAAAAACCACTTTTCGCACTTGTGTTGGTGCAGGAAACCACTTTTGCACTTGTATTAGTGTGGGAAAACCACTTTTCGCACTTGTGTTAGTGTTGAAAAACTACTTTTCGCACTTGTGTTTGTGTTGAAAAACCACTTTTCGCACTTGTGTTGGTGCAGGAAACCACTTTTGCACTTGTATTAGTGTGGAAAAACACTTTTTGCACTTGTGATAGTGTTGAAAAACCACTTT
The DNA here is from genome assembly GCF_964187855.1 of Myxine glutinosa. NCBI lineage: Eukaryota > Metazoa > Chordata > Myxini > Myxiniformes > Myxinidae > Myxine > Myxine glutinosa. Next base: position 128,356 of record NW_027617147.1, read on the forward strand.
TCGCACTTGTGTTAGTGTTGAAAAACCACTTTTTGCACTTTTGTTGGTGCAGGAAACCACTCTTGCACTTGTATTAGTGTGGAAAAACCACTTTTCGCACTTGTGTTAGTGTTGAAAAACCACTTTTCGCACTTGTGTTAGTGTTGAAAAACCACTTTTCGCACTTGTGTTAGTGTTGAAAAACCACTTTTCGCACTTGTCTTGGTGCAGGAAACCACTTTTGCACTTGTATTAGTGTGGAAATACCACTTTTCGCACTTGTGTTAGTGCTGAAAAACCACTTTTCGCACTTGTGTTGGTGCAGGAAACCACTTTTGCACTTGTATTAGTGTGGAAAAACCACTTTTCGCACTTGTGTTAGTGTTGAAAAACCACTTTTCGCACTTGTGTTAGTGTTGAAAAACCACTTTTCGCACTTGTCTTGGTGCAGGAAACCACTTTTGCACTTGTATTAGTGTGGAAATACCACTTTTCGCACTTGTGTTAGTGTTGAAAAACCACTTTTCGCACTTGTGTTGGTGCAGGAAACCACTTTTGCACTTGTATTAGTGTGGAAAAACCACTTTTCGCACTTGTGTTAGTGTTGAAAAACCACTTTTCGCACTTGTGTTGCTGCAGGAAACCACTTTTGCACTTGTATTAGTGTGGAAAAACCACTTTTCGCACTTGTGTTAGTGTTGAAAAACCACTTTTTGCACTTTTGTTGGTGCAGGAAACCACTCTTGCACTTGTATTAGTGTGGAAAAACCACTTTTCGCACTTGTGTTAGTGTTGAAAAACCACTTTTCGCACTTGTGTTAGTGTTGAAAAACCACTTTTCGCACTTGTGTTAGTGTTGAAAAACCACTTTTCGCACTTGTCTTGGTGCAGGAAACCACTTTTGCACTTGTATTAGTGTGGAAATACCACTTTTCGCACTTGTGTTAGTGCTGAAAAACCACTTTTCGCACTTGTGTTGGTGCAGGAAACCACTTTTGCACTTGTATTAGTGTGGAAAAACCACTTTTCGCACTTGTGTTAGTGTTGAAAAACCACTTTTCGCACTTGTGTTGCTGCAGGAAACCACTTTTGCACTTGTATTAGTGTGGAAAAACCACTTTTCGCACTTGTGTTAGTGTTGAAAAACCACTTTTCGCACTTGTGTTAGTGTTGAAAAACCACTTTTCGCACTTGTGTTGGTGAAGGAAACCACTTTTGCACTTGTATTAGTGTGGAAAAAACACTTTTTGCACTTGTGTTAGTGTTGAAAAACCACTTTTCGCACTTGTGTTAGTGTTGAAAAACCACTTTTCGCACTTGTGTTGGTGCAGGAAACAACTTTTGCACTTGTATTAGTGTGGAAAAACCACTTTTCGCACTTGTGTTAGTGTTGAAAAACCACTTTTCGCACTTGTGTTAGTGTTGAAAAACCACTTTTCGCACTTGTGTTAGTGTTGAAAAACCACTTTTCAAACTTGTGTTGGTGCAGGAAACCACTTTTGCACTTGTATTAGTGTGGAAAAAACACTTTTTGCACTTGTGTTAGTGTTGAAAAACCACTTTTCGCACTTGTGTTAGTGTTGAAAAACCACTTTTCGCACTTGTGTTGGTGCAGCAAACCACCTTTGCACTTGTATTAGTGTGGAAAAAACACTTTTCGCACTTGTGTTAGTGTTGAAAAACCAATTTTCGCACTTGTGTTCGTGTTGAAAAACCACTTTTCGCACTTGTGTTGATGCAGGAAACCACTTTTGCACTTGTATTAGTGTGGAAAACCACTTTCCGCACTTGTGTTAGTTGAAAAACCACTTTTCGCACTTGTGTTAGTGTTGTAAAACCACTTTTCGCACTTGTGATAGTGTTGAAAAACCACTTTTCGCACTTGTGTTAGTGTTGAAAAACCACTTTTCGCACTTGTGTTGGTGCAGGAAACCACTTTTGCACTTGTATTAGTGTGGAAAAACCACTTTTCGCACTTGTGTTAGTGTTGAAAAACCACTTTTCGCACTTGTGTTGGTGCAGGAAACCACTTTTGCACTTGTATTAGTGTGGAAAAACCACTTTTCGCACTTGTGTTAGTGTTGAAAAACCACTTTTCGCACTTGTGTTAGTGTTGAAAAACCACTTTTCGCACTTGTGTGGGTGCAGGAAACCACTTTTGCACTTGTATTAGTGTGGAAAAACCACTTTTCGCACTTGTGTTAGTGTTGAAAAACCACTTTTCGCACTTGTGTTAGTGTTGAAAAACCACTTTTCGCACTTGTGTTGGTGAAGGAAACCACTTTTGCACTTGTATTAGTGTGGAAAAAACACTTTTTGTACTTGTGATAGTGTTGAAAAACCACTTTTCGCATTTGTGTTAGTGTTGAAAAACCACTTTTCGCACTTGTGTTGGTGCAGGAAACAACTTTTGCACTTGTATTAGTGTGGAAAAACCACTTTTCGCACTTGTGTTAGTGTTGAAAAACCACTTTTCGCACTTGTGTTAGTGTTGAAAAACCACTTTTCGCACTTGTGTTGGTGCAGGAAACCACTTTTGCACTTGTATTAGTGTGGGAAAACCACTTTTCGCACTTGTGTTAGTGTTGAAAAACTACTTTTCGCACTTGTGTTTGTGTTGAAAAACCACTTTTCGCACTTGTGTTGGTGCAGGAAACCACTTTTGCACTTGTATTAGTGTGGAAAAACACTTTTTGCACTTGTGATAGTGTTGAAAAACCACTTTTCGCACTTGTGTTAGTGTTGAAAAACCACTTTTTGCACTTTTGTTGGTGCAGGAAACCACTCTTGCACTTGTATTAGTGTGGAAAAACCACTTTTCGCACTTGTGTTAGTGTTGAAAAACCACTTTTCGCACTTGTGTTAGTGTTGAAAAACCACTTTTCGCACTTGTGTTAGTGTTGAAAAACCACTTTTCGCACTTGTCTTGGTGCAGGAAACCACTTTTGCACTTGTATTAGTGTGGAAATACCACTTTTCGCACTTGTGTTAGTGCTGAAAAACCACTTTTCGCACTTGTGTTGGTGCAGGAAACCACTTTTGCACTTGTATTAGTGTGGAAAAACCACTTTTCGCACTTGTGTTAGTGTTGAAAAACCACTTTTCGCACTTGTGTTAGTGTTGAAAAACCACTTTTCGCACTTGTCTTGGTGCAGGAAACCACTTTTGCACTTGTATTAGTGTGGAAATACCACTTTTCGCACTTGTGTTAGTGTTGAAAAACCACTTTTCGCACTTGTGTTGGTGCAGGATACCACTTTTGCACTTGTATTAGTGTGGAAAAACCACTTTTCGCACTTGTGTTAGTGTTGAAAAACCACTTTTCGCACTTGTGTTGCTGCAGGAAACCACTTTTGCACTTGTATTAGTGTGGAAAAACCACTTTTCGCACTTGTGTTAGTGTTGAAAAACCACTTTTCGCACTTGTGTTAGTGTTGAAAAACCACTTTTCGCACTTGTGTTGGTGAAGGAAACCACTTTTGCACTTGTATTAGTGTGGAAAAAACACTTTTTGTACTTGTGATAGTGTTGAAAAACCACTTTTCGCATTTGTGTTAGTGTTGAAAAACCACTTTTCGCACTTGTGTTGGTGCAGGAAACAACTTTTGCACTTGTATTAGTGTGGAAAAACCACTTTTCGCACTTGTGTTAGTGTTGAAAAACCACTTTTCGCACTTGTGTTAGTGTTGAAAAACCACTTTTCGCACTTGTGTTGGTGCAGGAAACCACTTTTGCACTTGTATTAGTGTGGGAAAACCACTTTTCGCACTTGTGTTAGTGTTGAAAAACTACTTTTCGCACTTGTGTTTGTGTTGAAAAACCACTTTTCGCACTTGTGTTGGTGCAGGAAACCACTTTTGCACTTGTATTAGTGTGGAAAAACACTTTTTGCACTTGTGATAGTGTTGAAAAACCACTTTTCGCACTTGTGTTAGTGTTGAAAAACCACTTTTTGCACTTTTGTTGGTGCAGGAAACCACTCTTGCACTTGTATTAGTGTGGAAAAACCACTTTTCGCACTTGTGTTAGTGTTGAAAAACCACTTTTCGCACTTGTGTTAGTGTTGAAAAACCACTTTTCGCACTTGTGTTAGTGTTGAAAAACCACTTTTCGCACTTGTCTTGGTGCAGGAAACCACTTTTGCACTTGTATTAGTGTGGAAATACCACTTTTCGCACTTGTGTTAGTGCTGAAAAACCACTTTTCGCACTTGTGTTGGTGCAGGAAACCACTTTTGCACTTGTATTAGTGTGGAAAAACCACTTTTCGCACTTGTGTTAGTGTTGAAAAACCACTTTTCGCACTTGTGTTGCTGCAGGAAACCACTTTTGCACTTGTATTAGTGTGGAAAAACCACTTTTCGCACTTGTGTTAGTGTTGAAAAACCACTTTTCGCACTTGTGTTAGTGTTGAAAAACCACTTTTCGCACTTGTGTTGGTGAAGGAAACCACTTTTGCACTTGTATTAGTGTGGAAAAAACACTTTTTGCACTTGTGTTAGTGTTGAAAAACCACTTTTCGCACTTGTGTTAGTGTTGAAAAACCACTTTTCGCACTTGTGTTGGTGCAGGAAACAACTTTTGCACTTGTATTAGTGTGGAAAAACCACTTTTCGCACTTGTGTTAGTGTTGAAAAACCACTTTTCGCACTTGTGTTAGTGTTGAAAAACCACTTTTCGCACTTGTGTTAGTGTTGAAAAACCACTTTTCAAACTTGTGTTGGTGCAGGAAACCACTTTTGCACTTGTATTAGTGTGGAAAAAACACTTTTTGCACTTGTGTTAGTGTTGAAAAACCACTTTTCGCACTTGTGTTAGTGTTGAAAAACCACTTTTCGCACTTGTGTTGGTGCAGCAAACCACCTTTGCACTTGTATTAGTGTGGAAAAAACACTTTTCGCACTTGTGTTAGTGTTGAAAAACCAATTTTCGCACTTGTGTTCGTGTTGAAAAACCACTTTTCGCACTTGTGTTGATGCAGGAAACCACTTTTGCACTTGTATTAGTGTGGAAAACCACTTTCCGCACTTGTGTTAGTTGAAAAACCACTTTTCGTACTTGTGTTAGTGTTGTAAAACCACTTTTCGCACTTGTGATAGTGTTGAAAAACCACTTTTCGCACTTGTGTTAGTGTTGAAAAACCACTTTTCGCACTTGTGTTGGTGCAGGAAACCACTTTTGCACTTGTATTAGTGTGGAAAAACCACTTTTCGCACTTGTGTTAGTGTTGAAAAACCACTTTTCGCACTTGTGTTGGTGCAGGAAACCACTTTTGCACTTGTATTAGTGTGGAAAAACCACTTTTCGCACTTGTGTTAGTGTTGAAAAACCACTTTTCGCACTTGTGTTAGTGTTGAAAAACCACTTTTCGCACTTGTGTGGGTGCAGGAAACCACTTTTGCACTTGTATTAGTGTGGAAAATACACTTTTCGCACTTGTGTTAGTGTTGAAAAACCACTTTTCGCACTTGTGTTATTGTTGAAAAACCACTTTTCGCACTTGTGTTGGTGCAGGAAACCACTTTTGCACTTGTATTAGTGTGGAAAAACCACTTTTCGCACTTGTGTTAGTGTTGAAAAACCACTTTTCGCACTTGTGTTAGTGTTGAAAAACCACTTTTCGCACTTGTGTTAGTGTTGAAAAACCACTTTTCGCACTTGTGTTGGTGCAGGAAACCACTCTTGCACTTGTATTAGTGTGGAAAAACCACTTTTTGCACTTGTGATAGTGTTGAAAAACCACTTTTGCACTTGTATTAGTGTGGAAAAAACACTTTTCGTACTTGTGTTAGTGTTGAAAAACCACTTTTCGCACTTGTGTTAGTGTTGAAAAACCACTTTTCGCACTTGTGTTAGTGTTGAAAAACCACTTTTCGCACTTGTGTTAGTGTTGAAAAACCACTTTTCAAACTTGTGTTGGTGCAGGAAACCACTTTTGCACTTGTATTAGTGTGGAAAAAACACTTTTTGCACTTGTGTTAGTGTTGAAAAACCACTTTTCGCACTTGTGTTAGTGTTGAAAAACCACTTTTCGCACTTGTGTTGGTGCAGCAAACCACTTTTGCACTTGTATTAGTGTGGAAAAAACACTTTTCGCACTTGTGTTGGTGTTGAAAAACCAATTTTCGCACTTGTGTTCGTGTTGAAAAACCACTTTTCGCACTTGTGTTGATGCAGGAAACCACTTTTGCACTTGTATTAGTGTGGAAAACCACTTTTCGCACTTATGTTAGTGTTGAAAAACCACTTTTCGCACTTGTGTTAGTGTTGTAAAACCACTTTTCGCACTTGTGATAGTGTTGAAAAACCACTTTTCGCACTTGTGTTAGTGTTGAAAAACCACTTTTCGCACTTGTCTTGGTGCAGGAAACCACTTTTGCACTTGTATTAGTGTGGAAATACCACTTTTCGCACTTGTGTTAGTGTTGAAAAACCACTTTTCGCACTTGTGTTGGTGCAGGAAACCACTTTTGCACTTGTATTAGTGTGGAAAAACCACTTTTCGCACTTGTGTTAGTGTTGAAAAACCACTTTTCGCACTTGTGTTGCTGCAGGAAACCACTTTTGCACTTGTATTAGTGTGGAAAAACCACTTTTCGCACTTGTGTTAGTGTTGAAAAACCACTTTTCGCACTTGTGTTAGTGTTGAAAAACCACTTTTCGCACTTGTGTTGGTGAAGGAAACCACTTTTGCACTTGTATTAGTGTGGAAAAAACACTTTTTGTACTTGTGATAGTGTTGAAAAACCACTTTTCGCATTTGTGTTAGTGTTGAAAAACCACTTTTCGCACTTGTGTTGGTGCAGGAAACAACTTTTGCACTTGTATTAGTGTGGAAAAACCACTTTTCGCACTTGTGTTAGTGTTGAAAAACCACTTTTCGCACTTGTGTTAGTGTTGAAAAACCACTTTTCGCACTTGTGTTGGTGCAGGAAACCACTTTTGCACTTGTATTAGTGTGGGAAAACCACTTTTCGCACTTGTGTTAGTGTTGAAAAACTACTTTTCGCACTTGTGTTTGTGTTGAAAAACCACTTTTCGCACTTGTGTTGGTGCAGGAAACCACTTTTGCACTTGTATTAGTGTGGAAAAACACTTTTTGCACTTGTGATAGTGTTGAAAAACCACTTTTCGCACTTGTGTTAGTGTTGAAAAACCACTTTTTGCACTTTTGTTGGTGCAGGAAACCACTCTTGCACTTGTATTAGTGTGGAAAAACCACTTTTCGCACTTGTGTTAGTGTTGAAAAACCACTTTTCGCACTTGTGTTAGTGTTGAAAAACCACTTTTCGCACTTGTGTTAGTGTTGAAAAACCACTTTTCGCACTTGTGTGGGTGCAGGAAACCACTTTTGCACTTGTATTAGTGTGGAAAATACACTTTTCGCACTTGTGTTAGTGTTGAAAAACCACTTTTCGCACTTGTGTTAGTGTTGAAAAACCACTTTTCGCACTTGTGTTGGTGCAGGAAACCACTTTTGCACTTGTATTAGTGTGGAAAAAACACTTTTCGCACTTGTGTTAGTGTTGAAAAACCACTTTTCGCACTTGTCTTGGTGCAGGAAACCACTTTTGCACTTGTATTAGTGTGGAAAAACCACTTTTCGCACTTGTGTTAGTGTTGAAAAACCACTTTTCGCACTTGTGTTGGTGCAGGAAACCACTTTTGCACTTGTATTAGTGTGGAAAAACCACTTTTCGCACTTGTGTTAGTGTTGAAAAACCACTTTTCGCACTTGTGTTAGTGTTGAAAAACCACTTTTCGCACTTGTGTGGGTGCAGGAAACCACTTTTGCACTTGTATTAGTGTGGAAAATACACTTTTCGCACTTGTGTTAGTGTTGAAAAACCACTTTTCGCACTTGTGTTATTGTTGAAAAACCACTTTTCGCACTTGTGTTGGTGCAGGAAACCACTTTTGCACTTGTATTAGTGTGGAAAAACCACTTTTCGCACTTGTGTTAGTGTTGAAAAACCACTTTTCGCACTTGTGTTAGTGTTGAAAAACCACTTTTCGCACTTGTGTTAGTGTTGAAAAACCACTTTTCGCACTTGTGTTGGTGCAGGAAACCACTCTTGCACTTGTATTAGTGTGGAAAAACCACTTTTTGCACTTGTGATAGTGTTGAAAAACCACTTTTGCACTTGTATTAGTGTGGAAAAAACACTTTTCGTACTTGTGTTAGTGTTGAAAAACCACTTTTCGCACTTGTGTTAGTGTTGAAAAACCACTTTTCGCACTTGTGTTAGTGTTGAAAAACCACTTTTCGCACTTGTGTTAGTGTTGAAAAACCACTTTTCAAACTTGTGTTGGTGCAGGAAACCACTTTTGCACTTGTATTAGTGTGGAAAAAACACTTTTTGCACTTGTGTTAGTGTTGAAAAACCACTTTTCGCACTTGTGTTAGTGTTGAAAAACCACTTTTCGCACTTGTGTTGGTGCAGCAAACCACTTTTGCACTTGTATTAGTGTGGAAAAAACACTTTTCGCACTTGTGTTAGTGTTGAAAAACCAATTTTCGCACTTGTGTTCGTGTTGAAAAACCACTTTTCGCACTTGTGTTGATGCAGGAAACCACTTTTGCACTTGTATTAGTGTGGAAAACCACTTTTCGCACTTGTGTTAGTGTTGAAAAACCACTTTTCGCACTTGTGTTAGTGTTGTAAAACCACTTTTCGCACTTGTGATAGTGTTGAAAAACCACTTTTCGCACTTGTGTTAGTGTTGAAAAACCACTTTTCGCACTTGTCTTGGTGCAGGAAACCACTTTTGCACTTGTATTAGTGTGGAAATACCACTTTTCGCACTTGTGTTAGTGTTGAAAAACCACTTTTCGCACTTGTGTTGGTGCAGGAAACCACTTTTGCACTTGTATTAGTGTGGAAAAACCACTTTTCGCACTTGTGTTAGTGTTGAAAAACCACTTTTCGCACTTGTGTTGCTGCAGGAAACCACTTTTGCACTTGTATTAGTGTGGAAAAACCACTTTTCGCACTTGTGTTAGTGTTGAAAAACCACTTTTCGCACTTGTGTTAGTGTTGAAAAACCACTTTTCGCACTTGTGTTGGTGAAGGAAACCACTTTTGCACTTGTATTAGTGTGCAAAAAACACTTTTTGCACTTGTGATAGTGTTGAAAAACCACTTTTCGCACTTGTGTTAGTGTTGAAAAACCACTTTTCGCACTTGTGTTGGTGCAGGAAACAACTTTTGCACTTGTATTAGTGTGGAAAAACCACTTTTCGCACTTGTGTTAGTGTTGAAAAACCACTTTTCGCACTTGTGTTAGTGTTGAAAAACCACTTTTCGCACTTGTGTTGGTGCAGGAAACCACTTTTGCACTTGTATTAGTGTGGGAAAACCACTTTTCGCACTTGTGTTAGTGTTGAAAAACTACTTTTCGCACTTGTGTTTGTGTTGAAAAACCACTTTTCGCACTTGTGTTGGTGCAGGAAACCACTTTTGCACTTGTATTAGTGTGGAAAAACACTTTTTGCACTTGTGATAGTGTTGAAAAACCACTTTTCGCACTTGTGTTAGTGTTGAAAAACCACTTTTTGCACTTTTGTTGGTGCAGGAAACCACTCTTGCACTTGTATTAGTGTGGAAAAACCACTTTTCGCACTTGTGTTAGTGTTGAAAAACCACTTTTCGCACTTGTGTTAGTGTTGAAAAACCACTTTTCGCACTTGTGTTAGTGTTGAAAAACCACTTTTCGCACTTGTGTGGGTGCAGGAAACCACTTTTGCACTTGTATTAGTGTGGAAAATACACTTTTCGCACTTGTGTTAGTGTTGAAAAACCACTTTTCGCACTTGTGTTATTGTTGAAAAACCACTTTTCGCACTTGTGTTGGTGCAGGAAACCACTTTTGCACTTGTATTAGTGTGGAAAAACCACTTTTCGCACTTGTGTTAGTGTTGAAAAACCACTTTTCGCACTTGTGTTAGTGTTGAAAAACCACTTTTCGCACTTGTGTTAGTGTTGAAAAACCACTTTTCGCACTTGTGTTGGTGCAGGAAACCACTTTTGCACTTGTATTAGTGTGGAAAAAACACTTTTTGCACTTGTGTTAGTGTTGAAAAACCACTTTTCGCACTTGTGTTGGTGCAGGAAACCACTTTTGCACTTGTATTAGTGTGGAAATAACCACTTTTCGCACTTGTGTTAGTGTTGAAAAACCACTTTTCGCACTTGTGTTAGTGTTGAAAAACCACTTTTCGCAGTTGTGTTGGTGCAGGAAACCACTTTTCCACTTGTATTAGTGTGGAAAAACCACTTTTTGCACTTGTGATAGTGTTGAAAAACCACTTTTCGCACTTGTGTTAGTGTTGAAAAACCACTTTTCGCACTTGTGTTGGTGAAGGAAACCACTTTTGCACTTGTATTAGTGTGGAAAAAACACTTTTTGTACTTGTGATAGTGTTGAAAAACCACTTTTCGCATTTGTGTTAGTGTTGAAAAACCACTTTTCGCACTTGTGTTGGTGCAGGAAACAACTTTTGCACTTGTATTAGTGTGGAAAAACCACTTTTCGCACTTGTGTTAGTGTTGAAAAACCACTTTTCGCACTTGTGTTAGTGTTGAAAAACCACTTTTCGCACTTGTGTTGGTGCAGGAAACCACTTTTGCACTTGTATTAGTGTGGGAAAACCACTTTTCGCACTTGTGTTAGTGTTGAAAAACTACTTTTCGCACTTGTGTTTGTGTTGAAAAACCACTTTTCGCACTTGTGTTGGTGCAGGAAACCACTTTTGCACTTGTATTAGTGTGGAAAAACACTTTTTGCACTTGTGATAGTGTTGAAAAACCACTTTTCGCACTTGTGTTAGTGTTGAAAAACCACTTTTTGCACTTTTGTTGGTGCAGGAAACCACTCTTGCACTTGTATTAGTGTGGAAAAACCACTTTTCGCACTTGTGTTAGTGTTGAAAAACCACTTTTCGCACTTGTGTTAGTGTTGAAAAACCACTTTTCGCACTTGTGTTAGTGTTGAAAAACCACTTTTCGCACTTGTCTTGGTGCAGGAAACCACTTTTGCACTTGTATTAGTGTGGAAATACCACTTTTCGCACTTGTGTTAGTGCTGAAAAACCACTTTTCGCACTTGTGTTGGTGCAGGAAACCACTTTTGCACTTGTATTAGTGTGGAAAAACCACTTTTCGCACTTGTGTTAGTGTTGAAAAACCACTTTTCGCACTTGTGTTGCTGCAGGAAACCACTTTTGCACTTGTATTAGTGTGGAAAAACCACTTTTCGCACTTGTGTTAGTGTTGAAAAAACCACTTTTCGCACTTGTGTTAGTGTTGAAAAACCACTTTTCGCACTTGTGTTGGTGAAGGAAACCACTTTTGCACTTGTATTAGTGTGGAAAAAACACTTTTTGCACTTGTGTTAGTGTTGAAAAACCACTTTTTCGCACTTGTGTTAGTGTTGAAAAACCACTTTTCGCACTTGTGTTGGTGCAGGAAACAACTTTTGCACTTGTATTAGTGTGGAAAAACCACTTTTCGCACTTGTGTTAGTGTTGAAAAACCACTTTTCGCACTTGTGTTAGTGTTGAAAAACCACTTTTCGCACTTGTGTTAGTGTTGAAAAACCACTTTTCAAACTTGTGTTGGTGCAGGAAACCACTTTTGCACTTGTATTAGTGTGGAAAAAACACTTTTTGCACTTGTGTTAGTGTTGAAAAACCACTTTTCGCACTTGTGTTAGTGTTGAAAAACCACTTTTCGCACTTGTGTTGGTGCAGCAAACCACCTTTGCACTTGTATTAGTGTGGAAAAAACACTTTTCGCACTTGTGTTAGTGTTGAAAAACCAATTTTCGCACTTGTGTTCGTGTTGAAAAACCACTTTTCGCACTTGTGTTGATGCAGGAAACCACTTTTGCACTTGTATTAGTGTGGAAAAACCACTTTCCGCACTTGTGTTAGTTGAAAAACCACTTTTCGTACTTGTGTTAGTGTTGTAAAACCACTTTTCGCACTTGTGATAGTGTTGAAAAACCACTTTTCGCACTTGTGTTAGTGTTGAAAAACCACTTTTCGCACTGTGTTGGTGCAGGAAACCACTTTTGCACTTGTATTAGTGTGGAAAAACCACTTTTCGCACTTGTGTTAGTGTTGAAAAACCACTTTTCGCACTTGTGTTGGTGCAGGAAAACCACTTTTGCACTTGTATTAGTGTGGAAAAACCACTTTTCGCACTTGTGTTAGTGTTGAAAAACCACTTTTCGCACTTGTGTTAGTGTTGAAAAACCACTTTTCGCACTTGTGTGGGTGCAGGAAACCACTTTTGCACTTGTATTAGTGTGGAAAATACACTTTTCGCACTTGTGTTAGTGTTGAAAAAACCACTTTTTCGCACTTGTGTTATTGTTGAAAAACCACTTTTCGCACTTGTGTTGGTGCAGGAAACCACTTTTGCACTTGTATTAGTGTGGAAAAACCACTTTTCGCACTTGTGTTAGTGTTGAAAAACCACTTTTCGCACTTGTGTTAGTGTTGAAAAACCACTTTTCGCACTTGTGTTAGTGTTGAAAAACCACTTTTCGCACTTGTGTTGGTGCAGGAAACCACTCTTGCACTTGTATTAGTGTGGAAAAACCACTTTTTGCACTTGTGATAGTGTTGAAAAACCACTTTTGCACTTGTATTAGTGTGGAAAAAACACTTTTCGTACTTGTGTTAGTGTTGAAAAACCACTTTTCGCACTTGTGTTAGTGTGAAAAACCACTTTTCGCACTTGTGTTAGTGTTGAAAAAACCACTTTTCGCACTTGTGTTAGTGTTGAAAAACCACTTTTCAAACTTGTGTTGGTGCAGGAAACCACTTTTGCACTTGTATTAGTGTGGAAAAAACACTTTTTGCACTTGTGTTAGTGTTGAAAAACCACTTTTCGCACTTGTGTTAGTGTTGAAAAACCACTTTTCCGCACTTGTGTTGGTGCAGCAAACCACTTTTGCACTTGTATTAGTGTGGAAAAAACACTTTTTCGCACTTGTGTTGGTGTTGAAAAACCAATTTTCGCACTTGTGTTCGTGTTGAAAAACCACTTTTCGCACTTGTGTTGATGCAGGAAACACTTTTGCACTTGTATTAGTGTGGAAAACCACTTTTCGCACTTATGTTAGTGTTGAAAAAACCACTTTTCGCACTTGTGTTAGTGTTGTAAAACCACTTTTCGCACTTGTGATAGTGTTGAAAAAACCACTTTTCGCACTTGTGTTAGTGTTGAAAAACCACTTTTCGCACTTGTCTTGGTGCAGGAACCACTTTTGCACTTGTATTAGTGTGGAAATACCACTTTTCGCACTTGTGTTAGTGTTGAAAAACCACTTTTCGCACTTGTGTTGGTGCAGGAAACCACTTTTGCACTTGTATTAGTGTGGAAAAACCACTTTTCGCACTTGTGTTAGTGTTGAAAAACCACTTTTCGCACTTGTGTTGCTGCAGGAAACCACTTTTGCACTTGTATTAGTGTGGAAAAACCACTTTTCGCACTTGTGTTAGTGTTGAAAAACCACTTTTCGCACTTGTGTTAGTGTTGAAAAACCACTTTTCGCACTTGTGTTGGTGAAGGAAACCACTTTTGCACTTGTATTAGTGTGGAAAAAACACTTTTTGTACTTGTGATAGTGTTGAAAAACCACTTTTCGCATTTGTGTTAGTGTTGAAAAACCACTTTTCGCACTTGTGTTGGTGCAGGAAACAACTTTTGCACTTGTATTAGTGTGGAAAAACCACTTTTCGCACTTGTGTTAGTGTTGAAAAACCACTTTTCGCACTTGTGTTAGTGTTGAAAAACCACTTTTCGCACTTGTGTTGGTGCAGGAAACCACTTTTGCACTTGTATTAGTGTGGGAAAACCACTTTTCGCACTTGTGTTAGTGTTGAAAAACTACTTTTCGCACTTGTGTTTGTGTTGAAAAACCACTTTTCGCACTTGTGTTGGTGCAGGAAACCACTTTTGCACTTGTATTAGTGTGGAAAAAACACTTTTTGCACTTGTGATAGTGTTGAAAAAACCACTTTTCGCACTTGTGTTAGTGTTGAAAAACCACTTTTTGCACTTTTGTTGGTGCAGGAAACCACTCTTGCACTTGTATTAGTGTGGAAAAACCACTTTTCGCACTTGTGTTAGTGTTGAAAAACCACTTTTCGCACTTGTGTTAGTGTTGAAAAACCACTTTTCGCACTTGTGTTAGTGTTGAAAAAACCACTTTTCGCACTTGTGTGGGTGCAGGAAACCACTTTTGCACTTGTATTAGTGTGGAAAATACACTTTTCGCACTTGTGTTAGTGTTGAAAAACCACTTTTCGCACTTGTGTTAGTGTTGAAAAACCACTTTTTCGCACTTGTGTTGGTGCAGGAAACCACTTTTGCACTTGTATTAGTGTGGAAAAAACACTTTTCGCACTTGTGTTAGTGTTGAA